>NW_024379983.1:0-6812 GCF_016835505.1 Polypterus senegalus
GGTACCTCCCAGGACCAAAACTATAACCTCTGTCTTATTTTCATTAAAATTTAAGGAGTTCACTGCCATCCAAGCTATCTTCTAGGCACAAAACCAAAGTTTGTATGGAATAAGCATCTTACGTCTGATAGGTACATAAATCTGAGTATCGTCTGCATACAATGGAAAGCAATTTATGCTTTCTAAAATAGAGGCAGGAGATACAAAGAAAATAGCAGAGGACCAATTATAGAGCTTCGCGGAACCCACATGATAGTGAAGCAGAGAAGAGCTAAATTCATCTAGCCTCACTGAAAAGTTCTTCTAGTCAAGTACACTTAAACCACGCTAAGGCAGTACCACGAATGCCCACACAATGCTCCAAATGAGATAATAAAATACTATGATCTATAGTATCAAAAGCAGCTGTCAAATCAAGCAGAACTAAAACCACATAATCCCCTGTCTGTTGCCAGAAAGATGTCATTAAAAACCTTCAGTAATGCGGTTTCAGTACTGTGAAACGGCTTAAAACCGGATTGAAACACTTCAAGCACATCCCTTTCATCTAAAAAGCTTTCAGTTGAATATATACACTTCTCTCAAAACTTTGGACAAAAATTGAAGCTTGGAAATTGGTCTAAAATTAGATACACGGTGGGATCTAGATTTGTTTTTAAGCAATGGTTGCACTATGGTATGTTTAAACAAACTAGGAACTACACCTGAGGAAAGGCTGCTATTTATTAATAATAGCAAGAACAGATGGCCCTAAAACAGAAATAATCTCTTTAAAAAGAGAAGGTGGAACAACATCAAAAGGAGAACCTGAGGGCTTTAATTGACCAACAATCTCAAATAAAGAAGATAGGGTCATCGGCTCAAACTGATGAAAAACAGCAGAGCAGGTAAAAACAGTTAAAGGGTCATAAGCAGTAAAAGGTATATGAGCCCTAACAGTATTCACCTTATCCACAAAAAAGTGCAAACCCTATCTATAATGTCAAATAACGAGTACGGCTTTTATGACAGTTTGACAAAATAATATTTGACATGTACGCTCTTTTGGCATCTTTCACAATACACTGATAACGACGCAACAATCTTTCAATACTTGAAACGATACATGCAAATTATCCTTTCTCCACTTACGCCAGCTTTTAAATTTTGCATCTTGACACCCGAGGGGGTTTCAGCCGGGGCTCAGATTTCTTTTTAGGCTGCCTGGTTTTCGGGGACCCACAGCATCTAAAACAGTTCGGCAGGGGAATAAAACGGGGAGCAGAGCTCCCCCCCGTATTGGGGGCCCCGGTTCAAAAAGATCGTTTTACTAAACAAAGGGGAAAAATTGCAGCGTAGATGGATTAATGACCGAACCCCGCTGGAAGCACGGGATTTACCAGTTTTGGGCAAGGTGATATCAAATAAAGGCTTATGATCGAAAACACTGCACCCAAAATTTTCAGATTCACCAGAACACCCAAAGCGATAGAACAAGATCCAATATGCCCAAGTTCATGTGTCAGTCCAGACAAACGTAAAAAAAGGTCAATTGGCGAAAGCCCTTCACCATTTATCAGGACAGCATACATGTATATTAAAATTCCAAGAAAAAGGGTTCATCATAAAACGAGAAGTCTTAAAAAGTCCTTTTTATATTTAGGAGCCTAAAAACCAAAAAAAATCGAGAGCGGGCAACCTAGCTCAAATAGGCTACTGGCTGGGGGGAAAGATGAAAAAAAAAGGTTTTACACTATATTTTTTAAAGAAAACAGTTGATTCTCCTCCTCGCCTGATGTCCGGGAAATTAAAAAAGACAGTCAGATGGTGGGTTTAAAAAAACTTTGGGTTTCCCCCAACATTCAAGTTTCCACACTGGAAAGCCCGTCCATTGGAATGAAAAACCTTTAAAAATAAAAGTTTTTTTGACGGTATCTAGTGTTTACTAGACAATCCTGGCAGGAGCTGGTGTCATCAGGGGGCCTGATTCCAAGGAACCCGGGAAAGAGGCCCAAATTTCCCAAAACCGCCCACATTGTCAGGGGGAAAGATAGTAGAGACAGCGGGCTGTGCAGCCCGAAGAACCCTCTGACCCGGCCCAGGCACCAACCAGGGTGGCAGGATCCCCGATGTGGAAGAAACAGTGGGCAAGCCCATCCGAATTCAATCAAAACCCAGTAGAGAAGGCCTTTTAGCCCCCAGCACCCCTGCTTTCCCGCGGGAAAAGCACCTCCTCCGAAATGAAATGGAGCACAACGGAGACAGGAATTCCCAAAAAACGGTCAAAATTTCCTGGGGACTATCATAAAAATTTTTTTCAACAACCCCAGTTCAAAAAGATTTGGGGTCAAAACCAAAAGAGCATCAACATCTAGAGCGGCAAAAGTCAAAAGCAACTCAAAAACCACCAGAGCTAAACAACAAATGGCAACACACACAGGTGCCATCTTGGGAAACAAACAGACCTTCCTAAGGCCACCTAGAGGGGCCCCGGGTCCAAAAAGAGAAACCAGAGTCGGGGGGAAGAGGGTGAAATTCTTGGAGGGTTGAGGCGAAGGAAAAAAAAAAGAGAGAGAAAAGTTGTGTGCTGTATTTCTTATACTGTGATTTTGGTAGTGGAAAACATTTTCCCAAAGGGAAAAAAAGTTCTGTTTTTGCACTTGTGTCTGTGTCTGTCAAGTCAGGTGTTTGGGTGGTTGGTGCACCCCCCGGTAGTCCACAACAGATACAGCTATGTTTTATTTACAGTATGTTAAACTATTTGTTCCTTCATATGCAGATTATGCAATTAGTGAACCTTTTTGTTTGCATTTTTTCCTGATAACCTGTCATACTCAGTGAAGAGAGCTATACAAAATAAATAAAGAATTGAATTAAAATTTCTATGGCCATATTTTACTAAAAGAATAAAAAATTTGATTCACTGTTCCATAAAACTTTCAGCACAAGTTGTTGCTCCATGCTTATGGTCTGCTGTCTTTTTGCAAGAATAGTTTTTTAGGCACAACTCATTCTGCAAGATAATTTCCTATAAGGATTATTCTCACATCTGAAGTGTGTACTTTGGTGTCGAATGGTTCTAACAGAAGCTGAACAGAATACAGTATTTACTGGATGTTCTTCTGACCTTTAAGTATTATTAACCAAATACTGTTAGATTTTTTGGGGTTTTTTCATTTTCTGTATTTAACATGCCTATTTTCTTCAAGCTGTTGTTAAGAAATTTGAATCAAATCATAAGATTCCAGATGGGGGTGCTTGCTCATTCTCTATAGCTTGTTCATACAAAATGATAATTTTATATCTGTCATAATTTTGCTAGCTAGTTTCAGCTAATCACATCTTAGTAATTTGAATCTGCTGTGCTGGTGGTGGAAACAACAAATACACAAAATGACTGGTAGGCCTTGAGGAGAGGTTGAGCAAATAAACCTTTGGTGTTCCCCTCTCAGAAGATATGGATAATTTATTGGGAAAACATTAAAATCATCACTACTTTTTATTGTATCAATGTTTATCTCTATTCTGTTTTCAAGCAAATAAAAACATACTGTCCACATGACTAATTTTTTTAAAAAATCTTTCTGGGTAATATTAAGATTATCCGCAGTACGTAAAATAACATAACATTCTTAAGCCCTACAATGGATTTGCATCTTGTCCATGATGGGTTCCTGCATTGATGCCAGTGTAGGGTCTGTCTACCATGGCCCTATACTGGATTAAGAAATTATAAAGAATGTTAAATTATTAATTATTAGAAAATTTATTTAGTTCACGGTTGTGGATGTCTTGCATATCCTAGACTTAACCAAGGTGCAAGTGGAACTGGCCCTGGACTGGCTGCCAGTCCATCCCGGAGCTGAGGATATTATGTTTAGGCCAACAAACGTGGCCTATTTAGATTTGGGATAAATGTGAAAACCGCCATGCTTGGAGTGAAAAGCCATGCAAAAGTGGGAGAACGCACAAAACCCCACAGACTATGACTAGGCTTTGGGATGGTGCATCTACAGACGGGTGTTAGTTCAATAATAGTGGTCTTAATATAAACAAATGTGTATTAATGTATAATTATTTTACCTCATTACTGGCATATTCCCCCTTTTTGCTCAGTGATCCCATAATAGGCTTTGGCTTCCCATGATACAATTCTGTTTTAAGGGGCTTGGAAAGTGATGGTTTAATGGGATTTATTGGGCTAAAACCTTTCATGCATTTCAAAAGAAATATAATTAATTCATGGTTGAGTAAAGTATGCAGTATTATTGTGGACTTTGAAAAAAACTAGATTCTCAGAAATATTGTTGAGAAAAGCATTAAACAGACTGCTATTTATTTTTACTTGAGGGCCATGATCATGCTAAGTAGTACAGCATTATATCAATCCATGCACACTATGTGAAATACAACGTTCCTCCAACAACCCTTCCACTACTACTGCAGACTTTGGCAGCTTCCCAAATTTTTAATTGAATTTCCTAACAAAGGGGTGAAGTATAATTGCTGGGTCAGTTGTCAGAGTTCTCAAAAAAACATGGCGGGATAAAGAATTTTAGCAAGATGCACTCCAGCAATTGCTGTTGTAATTAGTTTCCCAACAGGATAAACTTTTCATGTGGGCTTTATGCAACTATTTAATAATCAGGTATACTGCATTTAATTATGTTGAGATATCCATTGTTTTTCTACCTCAGCAAAACAAAAATTTTTTTACTGGGAGGTTTGAATAATAGCTGAATTAGAGGTCGTACTAAAATAACAATTCATTAAAAACCCAAACGAATTTATCTCAAACACAGATTTATCATTTTTTTTACAGTAGGAAGAAAATAATTGCATGTTTAGGTCAAAACAGACTTTTTTGAAAATGTTGTTGTCATGTCTATATGTATAAAATCATCCTTTAATGATAAATATAACCAGTGAAAATCAAATTAAGCTGTTGACATTTACTTCAGAAAATTATGCATGTTTTCAGGAAGGAGGGCACATGCCTTAATAGTCTTATTTTGATTCATTTAGCTATCTATTTAATATTCTTTATACTTTTTCACCATATTAAAATTCTTACCATTAATTACTTAATGTTATATTGTTATGACCTTGAAAGGTTATTCTAATTTAAATTTTGATGGTTCATAAGTTATGTAGTAATCTTCATTTCTGAGGAGGCTTATTTATGCCATACCTAGCGTATATTTCAGTGAAATGTTGTAGCAGTGTTTTAGTTTGATTTATCTTGCTTTTATTCTTTAAAAAGGCACTGATTTGCAACTTTAATGAGAAATTTCTTCACTGTTGTCGCATGTTGTAACATATTTGAAACAATGACTAGAATGGATGAGCTCTGTTGATTCATCCACTGGTTCATTTTACTGTTTCCTCTTACTCAAAGGCAGATGCAGAAACCTTTTCTGTCTGTTTTTGTAACATTTTAGAATCACATAACCAGATCATTATCAGTCTTTTTCAATCTAATGTGCAGAAGTCTCTTTGTCATATTGTTTTGTTTCAACTCAAAATTAACTCACCTCTTCTCTGTCTGTATACCGCCTCACACCTTACATTCACAATTTTGACATGCCACTTGGCACGTGTACCTAACCTACCATCTGTCTGAAGTACAATGTGAATGTTTAGATATGTTCAACAATTTATTTTTAAGTCTTTAAAATGATCAATGTGATACATAAACAAAACAGAAAGTGTGAGTTTTTTAGGGAGGCTGGGATGCCAGTCCTGCCACCAACCCCAAAGTTTCTCTGTAAATTGAGGCCCTGCTTACTGGGCTGGATACAGATTAACATTATACCCAGGATTAAACAATTGCAGGTTAAGGGCCTTGCTCCAGGGTCCAACGGAGTAGATTCACTGCTGGCATTTACATGATTTGAACCAGCAATCTTCCATTACGCCAGATCCTCAGCCTCATAGCCACCACTCCATGTAACACAAGTACACAGGTAATAGAGTAATTGAACTTGAACACAGGTAATAGAATAATTTAAAAATATTTCATATATGTTGCCCTATGTGTACTTTCATCACCTTTCCTCTGTATCTCCTTTTGTGTGAACCTTTCTTCACAGGCACTCCCTTTCTCAAGCGTGTTCCCATAAAACCTGCTTCACTGATTATCATTATTTTCAGTATGTCTTTCTAACATCTGTTGTGATGTGGGATTTTGCATATAACTTGATAAATGTTTTGTATGCCTTTATTTATAATTTAGGCAAACCAATGTAATTTAGAGGTATTCATGTTTGCCTTCCCCCCACCCCCCTTTTTACAACTGTCTCTTTGTAATTTTATGACAGGATTTGGGGGGATGTCTTAAACCAGTTTTCCCCCACACAAAGCCAGGTTAGCTTAACATATGGTCTTGGGGGTTGAGGTGTTAAATGTACTATTTCTCCCATTGGTCTGAGATATGGCTGTTTGGAATTGGCTTGTCTCAGAGGCCTTTAAGTACCATGATATCCTATTGGTTCTAGGAATTGAGAGAACATCTATAAATGTACTTGCTCAACCACATTCTCTCTCTCTGACCCACATATGATGAAGAAGCATCTCTCTCTCTAACCAACATATGATGAAGAAGCATCTCTCTTGCTAACCTGTGATGAAGAGACAACACAATGAAGCACAGCTCAGCAGCCATATTGAACAGACATGTGGCTTGAAGCTGAGCACCAATGATGCCTTAACTAGAGACATTTTAAGTAACTGCAAGTCTGTGTGCCACCTGAATTACACACCACCATTTTATCAGGTTGTATGGTTGCCAATATTCAAATGTACTTTTCATTTTGTTATTATTTATGAAAAAT
>NW_024379984.1:0-22074 GCF_016835505.1 Polypterus senegalus
TTGGTAACTCCCTTTACTTGCTTCCTCTAGTGATGCTCTTCTCTGTCGAACCTTGGACCAACTGGCTTGTAAAGAGAATGGAACTTTCAACAGCTTTCTATTAACTGGACCACCAGTCTACACACATTTGTGTTTGCTCTTTGCTTTGTTATAAATATGGATGCTTACCAGTTAAATGGGACATATGGCTGGTCCTCAACCTTTCTCAAGAGAATTACTCATACTTTACACAATGCCTTGAATGCATTTATTGATTGGTAGCATCTTTAACTTAGTAGCTTACAGTACTGGATGCCACTGAGCCCCAAACCCCAAACACAGAAACACCCAACACAATGCTGGGTTCAAATAAAGAAGTTTTTATTACACACTGTACCATACAGCCAGTTATTATACAATCCCAAGACAAGCTGGTTCGCTTTTCTCTCCTTCTGCCCTGCTAGTGCATGCCAAAAGTCAGAGCTGGGAGGCAGCAGGCTTTTCAGTACCATACTGTGTGCTATTGTTGGCACTTGGGTCACAAAGGGCATCCCTGGCAGCGCCTCTAACAACACCAAGGCCCTAACAGGGTTGCACTTTCAGACTCCAACTCCATGTATCCCTGCTTGTGTCCAAACTGGGAGGTCCACTGCCACCTGTCATATGGGGATGGAACTGCTCCTTGCCATGCCTTATATTTCTGGCCTGGCAAGAAGTCATTTTCTAGTCCAGCTGGAATGCCCATCTGTCCTCCATTGGACTTATAGTGCCCTGAAATTAATTCTGTTCTTTGGTTAATGCTTTAACTGGCTTGATGTTTTAGCAAGAGACTGTCTCACGTGTGTACTTAGGGGCACCTTCAAGACTCTAGCGGATAAACACTTCCACTCCACAATGAGAGGGGCACTGCCACTAACTATCTTTTCTTTTCATCTTCAGCTCCAAGGGCAAACATCAGAGGACTCTTGAGCCGGCCTTTCAGAAGTCTTGCCCTTTCCGGGATGAGTTCTACATATTGAATTCACTCACCAGAAATGACTGTTCATTTAGGGGACCTACATGCAAAACAGCCAGAGATCCTGTACTCCATCAGCATGCCAGCTACCTAGAGCATGCCCTGGTCCATAATTTGGTTGAGTTTACTTGTTGTTTGCCTGTTATTAAATGGGGTTTACCAGGGTGGAACCAACATTTGGACCATTGTCCAGCCAGTTTGTGATGAGGCCTTTTCTGCTGATGTTGGTTCATCTGCTGAAGTTTAGAGTGTCGCTCATAGTGACACTGACCTCTTGTAAGTCAGTCAGTCAGTCATTTTCCAACCCGCTATTCCCTAACACTGGGTCACGGAGTCTGATGGAGCCAATCCCAGCCGACACAGGCGCAAGGCAGCAACAAATCCCTGGCAGGGGTACACACACACACACCACACACACTGGGGACAATTTAGGACCGCCAATGCACCTAACCTGCATGTCTTTGGACTGTGGGAGGAACTGGAGCACCCGTAGAAACCCACGCAGACACGAGGAGAACATGCAACTCCACGCAGGGAGGACCCTGGGCGAACCCAGGTCTCCTTTGCAAGGCAGCAGCGCTACCCCCGCGCCACCATGCTGTCCCTGACCTCTTGTAAAAAGCCAAATCTCTTTTGCTTAGTATATTCTCACATCAGTACAGCCGGCACTTGTTTATTTTAAATTATTTGATTTTATATTGGAAACTCATATTTTGTGTCCATCACAAATGCAAATGCCCACCTTAAGATTTGTTTTGGGCAACATGTCAGACCTTTCAGCTCTAGACAGTGTTAGATTATTACTAGCTGACAGGCAAACTTCATTCCAGTTATCCAATTTTCAATAAAAAATCAATGTGCCTGATTTTGGAAATTAGGTACTTGTATAACATGACTGACTGAATTTTTGATATGATATCTAAATATTAAAAGTTCTGAACACAAGTTACCAGTCTACAATGCGAACCAAATCTCCTAGAGTTGTCAGGCTGAACCACCATGCTGCAATTATACTGCAGTTTGTATAAATAATTCTTATCTTTGTCTTTAAATGATTGAGTAAAGAGTGACATCATTTGGATGTGAATTAGTTATTGGGAGGAAGATGCCATCTAGACTAGAGACTATCCTACTACTGTACCTACCAGAGACCAGCCTAACTTACGGAAATGAGCATTTCTGAACTGCCGGATAGACTCCTTCATTGATGGGCACATTTTAACTAAATAGCCATCAATTCAGAGCCACCTAGTGGCCAGAGTGTGTTTTCACGCATTGCTTATTGTTTATAACTCCTAAATGTACTCTTGTCCCCAGCTACAAAATTAAAATTCATAGTCTGGAGGTGGACAGAGGTTTACTTACAGCTGGACTTCTCCAGATTCTGTCGGCTGTTTAACTCTCCATGGTTTCTTCTAAGCAGACCGATTGCTTTAGTATCTCTAAAACTGAAGTGACTCAGTTGCCCCTGGTGGAGGTTAAGCCTTACCAGTCACTGAAGTTATAATTGATTCTGACTTTCAGAATGCCTCGTAGACAATGAAGGATGCTGTCTACTGTTTTAATTTCCAACCTAAATGTACATACCTGTGGCTGATTGGCATCTTTTTAAATAAATAATCGCCATACTCACATCTTGGTAGGAGGGAATGTGGTAATGTGGCGAGCAGTTCCCAGGTGCGATGCAGGAGGGCACCCTACACTACTAAGAGTACATGCGCAGGATCGTCCGTGACCTTAATTGGTGCCAGGACCTGCTAATCGTCATGGCTGTACCACATCTCCATTTTAAAAGGGAAGTGCGAGTGTGAGGAGGAGAAAGTAAAGGAAAGAAAGTAAACATAGAGGTTGAAAGAAAGAAAGAAAGAAGAAAGGAGGTGGTGCAGGAGTGAGCGAGCTGAGAGTAGGCTCGAGGGAGAGAAAGCAGGCCTGGGAAGTGAGCTCAAAGAGGAGTGTGTGGCCAACACTCAGGGGGTCGGTTGGAATGGACCACAATGGCTGAGCTGCAATGAGCAGCAGGAGTGACCGGGAATTTAGACGCCTTGCCATGGAAGAACGGGAAGGCTGCAGGGCTTGAGGATGCTTGGGAGGAGAGCCCCAGTGTGAGCCCAAGCTGAGTCCGGAGAGGGAGCTTTTCCATAGCCATGGGACAGCAGAGTCCCAGATGTGAAGGAAGGTCAGCTGCATCTGCTGGTAGGGTGACTTCTCTGCTGCAAGGCCCATTTGGGATAAGCAAAAGCCGCCAGTTAAAAAAGGAATGCAGCAGGCTTTTTAAAAAGGACTGTTTTTTTTTTTTACCTTGTTTTAATGGATTGATTTATATATTGGGATATTTTTAACCTCCACTTAACACGTTGTTTTATGGATTATTTATTTATTAACATATTGAGCACTGCACCATTTATTTGGACGCTGTTTTGATGTGTTTTTAATAAAAGCACTGAATACTTTTGCACCTTCCCCTTGCTTCATGTTGTATCCTCATTTGCACAGCTCATCCCAGTCATGACTGTCGCGGTGTCAGGTTCAAGAGGCTCCCAAATGAGAAGGGGAGAAGGAGCCGACCCACACCGTCACAGTACCGTATGCAAACAGTCACAATCACTTTGAATAAACACAGGTCGTGCGTGGCCAAAGTCCTGGGTGTCAATCCTGTGTGTGGATGTTCTCTCTGTGTCTGGGTGGGCTTTTCTCCAAGTGCTCTGGTTTTCCCCTCACATCCCAAAGACACACAAACATTAGACAAACGTCCAGCTCAGAGTGGGCTTGTGCACTGGGATGGACTGGTGTCCCATTCAGGGTTGGTTTCTGCCCAGATCTGTCATAATAGGTTCCTGTTCTGTCAGTATCAAGTAGTTTCAATAATTGATGGCTACATGGACGTTGAGGAAAAGCATTGACTACATAAATGCAAAATACGGCTTGAACATCAAATCTGAAAGTCATAAAGACAGAAGTCTGTGGAGGGCTTTGTGAAGAACTCTAGCCTCTCTGATTGCGCAGTGTCCAGAGAATGATCTCATCACGTAAACAGATTAAAGAAAAGTCCGTCATTTGGTCCTCGTTATTTAGAACAGATTCATTTCTAATGCTGCAAACTTTTATTTTTTTTTTTTTTGGGTCAAAACAGACAATTAGCAATTGTATCCCAGAAAAGAAACTTCCCAAGGCATTGGAGAATTCTCTCAGGCTTTTCTCTGCTTTTTCAACAGATCCATTTAATAGGTTTTTATCCTCAAATCTCCTTAAAATATACAGTAATTTAAGAGGCACACTTAGACAAGGAATTTTAATTGAGAAAAAAAAATAAAACCTCATTGACTTTAGAAGCAGCCATTCCTGCTACACAGCCAATTACCCTTGAAATACCCAAAGCCTACTTTGGAAGAGGACAGTTCTTGTTATCTTTGAGACAACATGTTGAAAGTGATTCATCTTATTTACCAACGCAGCCTTAAGATATCTGTCCGCCATTGAGATCTGAGCACACTTGATACATGAGAAGCCATTTCCTAAAGTATATTAAATTGAACTAGTGTGCGTTGTTAAATGTGTCTCTACTAATCCGTGAGGAGTGCCATTCTACAGCTCGCTTCATTCTGAAATGGGAAGAATGGCCCTCTTTCCACTTTCAACTTGTAGTTTCTGTAATATTCAAATAATCCATTTGTGGTCTCTTATTTTATATAACACCATTCAAGTCAATCAAAATCCTGCTGAGCAGCGGATTCACTGGAGGACATGCAGTATATAAAGACATTCACAGACTTGCTTAATCCACTTTTTGAGTCTGGGGCCTTTTCCTGCTGCAAAGAGAACAAAATGGCAAACAACCCTGGACACACAGGACACCCACTCATACAGAGTCAACTTTGAGTGGTCAGTTAGCCTAATCTGCACACCCTTGGGAATGTAAAGGAAAAGCAAGGCAGCCAGAGGCAGACACTTTGAAAAGAGCAAACTGCTGGTTACGGAAATGGAATTTGAACCAGGTCACTCAATGGTACCCACTGTATTATCTTTGTTACCCACATTTCTCCATAATAAAATATTTTTTATGATTAAAAGTCTTGGAAGCACTGTGTCGAGTTATTATCACTGTTGCCACATCCCTCCAGAGTCCAGGATATGAATTTCCCCAACCAAGAAACGTCAAGAAATAAATGATCCTGCACAGGCCTCTAACAAGAAACCAACAGACTTCAGTCTTACCTTCCTGAAAATCACTGCTTCCATCCAAACTCCCAGAACCCCATTCTAATATGTCTGTGTTTTTGCTCTAGGTTCCGGACTTGACTAGCTGCGCAGGTATGGCCACCGCACATGACATCCACTATTTGGTATAAAACTCAGTGTTAAGGATACATTACTAAGACCAAGGATCATTGTGAGCACAGTGATCTGGAGCCAGAAGACATGGTCAAAAGTAGTGAATCCAGGAAGACATTTACATTTACAATCGACTTTTCAACATTTGAATTGAATTGAAGACAATAAACCAGATAAAATGAAAGCAAAGGTCCCAGCCAGAAATAAATGAAACCCATTTGAATCAGAGACTAACAACCAATTATGTTCTCAAGGCTGAAGTATCCACTGAGGGATAAAGTAACATGAGATCACCGATACGTTTATAGTGTCATGTTCTGTGATGTCAGGTGAGTGAGTGGTCATGTGACCAAACTCAAAGCGGCATAGAGTAAGTCAAATATAATTCTATTAAAAAGTCATCTTTTAAACTTTAAAGTATCATACCATGTGGACGTTCTGGGTCGGCTCCTGCTCCCACTTATCTTTGGGAACCTCTTGAACCCGCCACCGCTGATAACCTTATCAAGATGAGCCAGGCTTTTGAGGTCACATACATACACCAAGGGTAGGAGTAAAGTGAACAGTGCCTTCCATAAATAAATAATTCAAAAGAAATGGATGTTAAGAGCAATTCAAATAAACTATCCATAAGGAGGTTAAAATCCAAAGACAGGAAACTGTCTTTTAAAATTTAGTCCCCGGTGCTACCCTCTAAAATCGATCAGATGAGATACCCATCCGATAGACACAGCCATCCTTCTTAAATTGGCCCGGGTCCCGCCTGCCCATGGCTCCACAACAGGGATCCCCAGTCCAAGTATCTCCTTCCCGACTCCCACTGCCTTCCTGGCATCACTCCACTCCATGACCACTCAGCTGGAGTAGCCTTCTCCTACCCCTGAGTGTCAGCCACTGCTCCTCTCAAGGTCTCTCCTCCTCCTGCCTACCTGCTCTTTCTCTCTTGCTCACTTTTGGCCTTCCTGCTGATCTTATTCTTATTTCTTTTTATTGTTTTGTTTTTCTCTCCCCTTTCTGTCCCGTGCAGGCTTATCATATTCTGACACTTCTAATAGCACAGGTGTGAACGCTGCCCACCCTCCGAGGAGTTAATGTGGCACCTGACTGATGTACGAATAACATGCGCCTTTGCGATCTGCCAGGCTAAACCCCATCCATCCACGGAGCTAGCGTGCTCCCACTCTCACCCACACCAGATTGAAGCCTGCACTTTGAGGGCATTATTTATTTAAAATTATATCTACGCCACGGACCCCTTATTACAAACTAATGCTGAACATGAAATGTTCAAGAACAAAACCTCAAAACAAACAGAAATATTCAAATAACAGATGCTGATTATTATAGGCAGTACAAATATGACATGCTCAGTTTTAAGTAAATGAGTCCCACCACTCCATTTAACGGCATGGCTGCTCTCTCTTTGTCTCACTACTGCCAAACCTTGCCAGTGTTTATTCAGTTGTGATGTTTTCTCCTTTTTGATTTTTATTAGATCATTGTGTGTGTGTAAAGTGCGCAAAGGGTTTTATTTATTTATATAGCACATTTAAAATAACTAGAGGTTGACCAAAGTGTTTTACATAGAATAAAAGGTAACAGTTTGCAATAAAAGCCCGATTTTAATTAAAAAGAAAGACAAAAAGAAAATATTATACATACATGAATACACATAAACAAACATGCAAACATAAATATAATAAATATAGAAATAGAAATAGAAAGATTTAACCACTCAGACTCATCAGCTAATAATAGAAGTGCTTTGCTAGCAAACTATGAAGTGTGGAGCTGACATTACTACAAGGGCAAACCGTTCCACAATTTAGGACCAGCCACCACAAAAGCACGATTGCTCCTCAGTTTCAATGGTGTGCGAGGACAGTAAGCAATAGCTGATCTGAAGACCTCAGTTGCTCTGGCTGATGAATATAGAACAATACGATCAGCTAAGTATGGTGGAAGTGACCCATGGGCTTTAAAACAAACACATAAGTCTTAAATTCACCCTTTTGACTAACAGGGAGCCAACGAAGAGAGGCCAACAACGGAGCGATCTGATCTGTTTTTGCTGCTGGTCAAAACTCTAGCTGCGCATTCTGCACTATTTGTGGGTGAGACAGTGTCGTACAGGATACCCCGATACAGGGCATTACATAATAATCAACGAGGCATACAAAAGCATGAATGAGCTTTTGTAGGTGTGGAATGACAAAACGCTCGCCTTTATTGATCGTCCCTGTAGAAAAACTACTCTTTACTACAGCATTGATCTGTTTGTCAAATTTAAAATTTGAATTCAAGATCACCCCGAGATTTTAAGCACATGACCTTAAGTCACGACAAGTGGACCCAATGTGTGCTAGCAATGCTCAGTTAACAGTAGGTTGACTAAATAGAATGACTTCACTTTTGGCTCATTTAACTGCAGGAAGTTAAGTATCATCCAGTGTTTTATATCATCTAAGCAGTTAAAAAGCTTGTCACAGACTCCATTTTACCCGCTTGCAATGGGAAGTAAATTTGGTATCATCAGTGTAACAATGATATGGGATGTTATACTTGTTTAGTATAGGGCAGAACGGTACAGTATATAAAGAGAGGAGGACTGGACCAAAACAGACCCCTGGGGTAACCCACAGGTTACAGAAGCAGAAGGAGAGGTTGAACTACCCACCTGTACAGAAAACGTCCTGCCTTGAGGTAATCCGCAAACCACTTAATAATACCAACCCCGCGTGTGTGTTAAGCCTTGTCTGAACATTGTGATTTTTGTTGTTGATCCTGAAAAATCTCTGAAATTTGTCCCAGTTTCCTGCAAAGACCTAATTAAGTTAAAGATTGATTATTAAGATTTGGGTTGAATATAGAGTTACGGCTAATGAAATGTAAGGGTTAAGACTAGGAGTAGAGTAAGGATTAAGGATGGTGTGAAGCTGAAAATGAAAATTTGGAAATAAGGATGAAGCCTAGGAAGAAATATATAGGAATTAAGGCCAAGGTAAAATAAATATTAAGACTAGCAGTAAACAAGGGTTAACATAGCATAATAAAGGGTTAGCACTATGGGTAAGCTAAGTAAGAGATCAGATAGACCATGATAAAGAGTTGGGTGTGTTTTATCTTGGTAGAGTAATATATATTTCTCTGCTGTCCCCTATTGTATTATTAATACGTAGCCTTAGAATGCCTAATCTCACAGACTTTACCTGTATATAATCTCTCCCACCTTCCTTCTATATCTATAACCTCAGGCAATTAGATGTAGTAAGACAAGCAGGAGTTAAGTTACACATAAATAATGTATTACTGATAATATTCACAAATAATAACAAAATGCAAAGTACATTTGAATATTGGCACCATACAACCTGATAAAATGGTGATGTGTAATTCAGGTGGCACACAGACTTGCAGTTACTTAAAATGTCTCTAATTAAGGCATCATTGGTGCTCAGCTTTCAGCCACATGTCTGTTCAATATGGCCGCTGAGCTGTGCTCTTCATTGTGTTGTCTTCTATCATCACAGGTTAGCAAGAGAGATGCTTCTTAATCATATAGTTGGTTTGAGAGAGAATACTTCTTCATCATATGTGGGTCAGAGAGAGAGAATGTGGTTGAGCAAATACATTTATAGATGTTCTCTCCAATTCCTAGAACCAATAGGATATCATGGTACTTAAAGGCCTCTGAGACAAGCCAATTCCAAACAGCCATATCTCAGACCAATGGGAGAAATAGTACATTTTAACACCTCAACCCCCCAAGACCATATGTTAAGCTAACTGGCTTTGTGTGGGAGATCAAACTGGTTTAAGACATCCCCAAAATCCTGTCATAAAATTACAAGAGACAGTTGTAAAAAGGGGGTGGGAGGAAGGCAAACATGAATACCTCTAAATTACATTGGTTTGCTAAATTATAAATAAAGGCATACAAAACATTTATCAAGTTATATGCAAAATCCCACATCACAACACTCCACCATGAATGTTTTGTAATGTCTTTATAAACAATGTCTTTAAATTTATTAAAGAGTCTGTTGAATAACTTGTGCTTTGATTGGCAGTATTTGCTCTCCCAGTGTCAAAAGTTGTCCATGACACATCTTCTTTATTTCAAAAACAATCTGAAGAACTTGAAGCGCCTCATGACTTGTATCTGCTCCAGCTTGCTTCAACTGTTTCTTTAGCTTTCTGCAGTCTTCATATGTCATCAGATCTGGTGGTTCAAAATGAGACAAGTCCACACCTTCCACTAAACTAGCCCACTACAATTTAGTCTATTGTGATATAATCTGTGCTTGTTTTGTGTCTAACTGCTAATTAGACCCCTGTCTCAAACTATCTGTTTGCAATGCAGCTGTACAATTAACATCAAAATTTGAAAGGTAACATGCCACAGGTGCCAGTACAACCACTTCTGCCCAAGTGACAGCACATGTGCCACTGCATAAACTGTTCACAAACCAACATTTGTGGCCCCTCTGCACACATTTGGGTTGACTTAGTTGCCTCTTGCTTTCCTACCCATGGTGCAACTCTTGACTGTCATCAGCCTTTACCAGTATAGGCTGGCATCACCACTCATGAGACATCAAAGCTATGAACTCTCATCATTCCCCGAGGCCACCCCTAGAGTTGTTTGCTCACCATATGCATACTCGTTGTGCTAAACACCCTCAGTTCAGAATTGCCCACTGGTCCTGTGCCTGCACCACAGCCGATAATCTCAGCAGGGCTTCCATATTTTCCCAATTAGAATATACCTGAACATCGGAGCCCATATGTCTTGAAATGTACCAGCTGCACCTGCTTTCCTGAAAAGTTCACAATTTTCTTAGTATACATTTTCCTTAATAGTAAATTATATTAATTATCCCACTTAATTAATTAATACCCAGAATGTATACTTATGAGACAAAAGTAATCCCCTTATTTTTGGATTCCTAACTGGTTTGTTCAGTTTCCACCCCTTGGAATATAAATTTGCTGCAGTAATGAACAAACCTTTCCTTTTAAACTATAGCTATTGTGAATAGTCCTATTATTATTGCATGACTTGTGGACTTGTTACTCACTTAAACCCCAGTAAGTGTCTTTTTCTTGCTGTCTCTTCAGTTCTTCTTATGTCTTTGTCTTAGTCTTTGCTTTTTGTCTTTGTGTCTTTTCCTCTTTCTTTTTTCATTCTGCTATGTAGGCAGGTCTGCAAAATGGAAGGTGAAAAGCAGTTGTCCATCTCATTTTGTAGTTGTCGACCTGGTGCCAAACTCAAACTTTGCTTCCAGGCATTCATTTGAACAGCTTGGCACAAGTGCCACGCCACTCAATGTGCCAATGGTAACCGATCTCCTGCATGGATTTTACTCTGCTGATTGCCTTCACTATTTATTACCTGCACCAAACCAAAGTCCATAAAACCTTACTATAGAAGTAGCACTATTGAAAAGGCCAGAAAATTGAAACAGAAATAACTGTTTTCCTTTCCTGTCTTCCTGCTTCCCTTCTATTTTTCATTGCCTGTGTGTCCTTTTTATTGTATGGTAACTGCTACTGGAAAGTGTGGGCTAAAACCTCTCCAGAACCAAGTTCTAAGTCCAGCATCTCTCTTAAACTGACCTTGTGCTCTTTACTAAAGACTCAGCTACTTTTCTCCATTTTATTGCATGGAGATTCATAGGCTGTCTTTTAAAACAACTGGTCATACGTTTCAATTACTGAACCTAAGTGTGTGTGCTTTTTAATTACTGCTGGCCCTAGCACAGCTGTTAGACCCTCACACCCTGTGCATTCTCTGACTTGCTGGATGAGCTTCCTGCTGCACCATCCCCATCCTTTGTTCTTTGGCTTGTCCTGTTTCATTCAAACCAACTCCTAAACGGTCACGCTCTTTCCAACTCAGCCATTCTTGCACTAAGCACATTCAGACCTTTCACACACAAGCACTTGAATTCCTTTCATTTCTATTGTTCTTTGTTTAAATCCCACACTTTCTTTACTCAGTATCCTAAGCCAATATCCAGTTCATGCCCTCTAGTCACAATTGCCATTCACACTCCCAGCTCCTCTGCCTTCTATCTGATTTCCTTGTCCTAAATCAGATTTCAGCAGCACTGGTTACCTTTCTTAACAGTGGTGAAATATCTATCAGTGTAGCATGCTCTTAAATACTGGACAGGCCTCAGAATTACATGGAGATTGTGTGCAGTGGAGAATAAAGGAAGAAAACACCCTTTGCTGTTTTCCCTTCCTTTCATCTCTCTCCTTTCCTCACACTCACATTCCCTCTTTATCTGAGCACACATCTGTCTTATGTAGTCACCCACCCATGTTTTAGGGTTCCAATCCGATCTGGTTACTATTGCCCTAACTTTCACCATGGGGTTTACATTTCTTTTTCCACTTCTTTCACTGCTTTCTACTTTAGCAGGGTGTTCTCATGCTAACACTTCACAATTATCACACCAACTGTTACATCTTTCAAAACCCTCACCAACATTCCATAACTTTCATTCACTTTGCTGTTTTCTTCCTCATTGAGATCTTCCTTATTACCAATAATACAAGCTAGTAAACCCTTATAACAGCAGCTGTCTTTTAAACCTGATCTCTGTTTTCTTGCTTTTTAATCCTTCAGCCCCTTCCATTTTGTGGCACACTCAGCTCAGCTTCTGCTTTCTACCTGAACTACAGGTTTCCTAGCTTTAGCCTGCTTCCCTCTGCCACTCCACTGAAGATGGCTGACTTTAAAATGAACTTAGGCATTTCTAAGTCTACAATTCACTCTAATACAATTTGACAAATTGTTATGGTTGGCCCATTTTTGCCCCTGTAACAAACATACACATACATACACAAAAGATCCTAAACGAATAAGTACCGTATGAATGACGAATGCATGTCCCATCACTCCCTAGCACTTTAACCATTTAAATGCATATGAATGATGCATGCATCTTTCACCACTCCCTACACTTTAATTGGGGACTCACTACCACAGTACTCAACAAACATGCGGGTGTCCTTGTGACACACATGAAGTCTCAACACTTTGTTGGTTATATTCAATTCAGCAACCAAACAATGTTTTACTTCACCGCATTTGTACACTGGGTGCCCTAAATTCACATGCATAAACAAACACATACATAAAAACAGTATTTGCAAACAGGGTGCAAAACTTGGTTACCCCAAAATCCTACCCGACTACACCAATTGTTTTATCTTGGTAGAGTAATATATATTGCTCTACTTTCCCCTATTTATTATTAATATGTAGCCTTAGAATGCCTAATCTCACAGACTTACCACTGTATATAACTTCTCCCACCTTCCCTTCTATATCTATAACCTCAGGCAATTAGATGTAGTAAAAAGACAAGCAGGAGTTAAGTTACACATAAAATAATTATTACTGATAATATTCATAAATAATAACAAAATGCAAAGTACATTTGAATATTGGCAAACCATACAACCTGATAAAATGGTGGTGTGTAATTCAGGTGGCACTACAGACTTGCAGTTACTTAAAATGTCTCTAGTTAAGGCATCATTGGTGCTCAGCTTTCAGCCACATGTCTGTTCAATATGGCTGCTGAGCTGCTCATTTGTTGTCTTCATCATCACAGGTTAGCAAGAGATGCTTCATCATATGTTGGTTTGAGAGAGAGATGCTTCTTCATCATATGTGGGTCGAGAGAGAATGTGGTTGAGCAAATACATTTATAGATGTTCTCTCCAATTCCTAGAACCAATAGGATATCATGGTACTTAAAGGCCTCTGAGAAAGCCAATTCCAAACAGCCATATCTCAGACCAATGGGAGCAATAGTACATTTTAACACCTCAACCCCCCAAGACCATATGTTAAGCTAACCTGGCTTTGTGTGGGGGAAAACTGGTTTAAGACATCCCCAAATCCTGTCATAAAATTACAAAGAGACAGTTGTAAAAAGGGGGGTGGGGGGAAGGCAAACATGAATACCACTAAATTACATTGGTTTGCCTAAATTATAAATAAAGGCATACAAAACATTTATCAAGTTATATCAAATCCCACATCACAACAGGGTGTCACACTGGTGAGCCTCTATGGTTCAAGTTGAAAAACAAAGAAAACACAAAATAATTATGGAGATGTCTTTCCAGATCCAATTGAATTGAATCAAGATAAGTCCTTCCGGTAGGAAGAGTCGGGTTCACAAGAGAAACAAAATTAGTAAACTGTTGTATGCTGGGATTTTAGTTGAGTCTTTCTCTGCATTAATCGTCAAGTGATCACAATGTGCTTTCGGGTTGTGCGACTATCATATAAACTTTCAACACCACCTTAGTGCTTAGGTTTCTCAACTTTATGGGTCAATCTAGGGGTCAGTCCAATTACGTTGGAGTTAAATATGGCTTCCTCAGTGGATATTTTTAAGTAGAAGATTCCTTCTCTTCAAGTTCCAGTTAGTGGCGAGAATCTGGCACTTCAGGTTTTGTTTTTGTTCTATGTTTCTGTTTCTGAGTTCTCGCGTTAGCATCTTCTGTTTTAGGGCTCAAAATAATATTATTTTTTTATTTATACAAGGCGCCTTTCTGAGAACTCAAGGACACAGAACAAACAATAAATAAATAAATAAAAAGACACATTATAAACAACTTAAAACATCAGAAAAAAACAGAAGATATAAAAATTAAAACCAAACAAAGCCACTGTAATCATAAAGAAAAACCCATTTTAAAGAGATGCATTTTAAGTTTACATTTAAAGGTTGAAAATGATTAGATATTTTTAAGCTCAGTAGGTAATAATTCAGAACTTGGGAGCAGAACAGCTGAATGCTCGCCCCCATGGAGTGTTGACGGGCGAGAGGGAAGGTCAACTGGATGGAGGAAGAGGATCTAAGGTTACGGAGGGAATGGCAACATGAAGAAGGTCAGACAGATATGGAGGCGAGGTTATGAATAGCCTTAAATGATTAATAGCTAAATTTGAAAATCAATTGAAACTTAATGAGCCAATGAAGCTGGTGCAAGACCGGAGTAATATGGTGAATAGATGAGGTTCGAGTAATAATGCGAGCTTTAGAATTCTGGACTAGCTGTAGCTTATGAAGAGATTTATTAGAGAGACCAAAGAGGAGTGAATTGCAATAGTCCAGAACGAAAAGTAACAAGACTGTGAACAAGAATGGCAGTGGTATGGGGAGGAGGGAGAGGCGGATCGCGATTAATATTAAGTAGGTGGAAATAAGCTAGACCGGTGATATTTTTTAATGTGAGATTGGAAAGATAGAGTACTGAAGGATGACACCCAGACGCTTAACCTGAGGTGATGGGGAAACAATGGAGTTTTCAATCACAAGAGAAAGATTATTTATCGCTTTGGATAATGATGATTTTGAGCCAATGAGTAGAACCTTAGTTTTGTCACTGTTTAATTTAAGAAAATTTTAAGAAACCAGGATTTAATTTCAGCAATACAGTCAATATGTTGGAAAGGAAGAGGTGGGATTACTAGCAAGGAAGTGCTGGGTGTCATTAGCATAACAGTGAAAAGAATGTTATATTTAGAAAGATATTGCCAAGGGGAAGAAGGTAAATAATAAAAGAAGAGACCCCAGACAGGGTCCTGGGGCACACCTGAAGTTACAGCTGAGCTGGGATGTGAAAGTTTTAAGCTGAATGAACTGAGTGCGCCTGAGAGGTAGGATCTGAACCAATCAAGTGGAGTGTGGGACCAATTCTTTATAATAAACTAAGGGCGACATAAATTTCAAGATTCGTAAAATAAGGATTAAGACTACTGATCAGCAAAAACTGGGACTATTCAATCACAAAAGAGACAAAAAAATGGTAATGAAAGGACTGGGAGAAGAGATGTGGTAACAATAATGTTCCAAGTGTGATCCAAAACAGTGAGCCTATCTTTTCGTCAAACCCAAATTGAAATCAGTTTTAAAAGCAAAGCTAAGGTTCAAATACCAAATAAAATATTTTAAAATTTACAGGTAAAGTTCTTTTCATCCCAAACTCGAATAACTGCACTCTCAATACATTGCACTGATAATGTCAAGTGATGTGCATTACCAAAGGATCATGGGATTAATTGTCATGGAAATGTACACTTTGTGACACTAGCATGGCAGCACTCATAACAAAGCAAAACTGTGTCATGTAATAATGATAATAACTTTCACTTTTAAACAAAAAACTAAGGAATAAACATCCACAGAAATTAATTCCTTTATGAAAACTCCTGGCAAGATTCCAAAATGCTACAGAAAATAAAATTAAAATAAAATACTTCCGTTGGGATTAATAAGTTTATCTAACCTCATCTATCTGATATAATCCAATGACAAGATTGGAAAGAAAGGTGAGGTTTAGGCCAGGTGAAGTCTTTTTTATTTCCCTTTGGCCCTTCCTTCATGTGACTGCAGAGCAATTACCCTGACTAAGTAATAGAAAAGAATGGACAGACCCAAAGAAAAGCCAGCACACAAGTGGGGCAGCCATAGAAGGACCCCATTCCACTCTGTCACAGTGTTATGCCAGGGTGGAAAATTGTTATAGACAACACAACACAAAATTTAAACCACACACGTTCTGAGCACAATACAAATCAAGTAAAGTGCAGGGTTTTCTAAAGCTTTCCATACCATCCTTTCAAAATAATTTTGACAAGCCAAATTCAAATAATTCATTAATTATACCTACATAACATTTTCCATCTGCCCATCCATTACTCCATCCAATACCAAAACCCGCATAATCCAGTTCAGGATATTATAATACACAGCTTCTTTTTTAATTTTGAGACATTCGGGGCCACATTGTAAAACAAAGCCATTTATACACACAGTTTGATCTTTCTCTCTCAAGTCATGATGACAGCTTTGGGATTTTTTTGTTTAATTCTTCAGATTCCTGTTATTTTTCTGACATTAATATGGTGCCTTTGGAACTGGCATTATGCCTCAAGTGGGCTTCATGTCGTACTTTAGATAATTTGCATTTTGTTTAAGCTTGCCACCTCTCCTGCTACTGCCTTCCATTTCCGTCTTCAGACTTGTGCCCCATTTAAAAACTTTCACCTAGTACAACCTTCTAAAGGCTTTAAGCCTAATTTAAACGCCCGAAGCTGTTTTGTATCTCGAGCAATATAAGAAGAGCCGGCCTTTAATATTTATACGTGCAGGAATGATGAGCACTGACTCAAGTGAACCACACCATGAGCTACTTTAAATAAGCACACGTGCAAAACCCAGATGATTTTACGAAATAAAATATCCCTCATTTCACATTTGTCACTGTTAGTGTCAGGTCATTGGTACTTCACTGATGCTTCACAGCTAAAGGAGGCTGAGTTCAAATTCTCAGCCTGATAAAGCTTCTGAAAAAGTTTGCATATCCTCCTGTGTCTGAGTGAATTCGCCATTAAGTGCATTCCTCCTTCCCAAATTCTCCAAAGAAATGTGAGGGTTGGTGACTCTCGAATGGTTTTTGTACCCAAAAAATTGGAATAAGTGGATCAGTTTGAAGATGAATTGTTTATTTCCCGTTTTTTTGACAATACCTTCAGTTCAGTATATGGGAGGTGCTGGGTGGCCATACTTTAGTCTGTTGGGGTTTAACATCTTGTTAAATAGGGGGCTTTGCCACATGCACATTAAATTACAAGACACATTCTCGGTTCTGGTTGTGTCCCATGATGGTGTGAAGTGAAAACAGAGGCTGTCCCAAAAATGTTGCTAAATGGATAACCACCTATCACAAGATATGCATTTACCAGCTTACATTTTATCATTTTTACCAGCCAATGCCATCTAACATCGCAGACTGTAGGACTTAATGGGGAAGTGGAGGTTAATGTGTGATATTGTATATAGCACCTTCGTTAGTGAAGGAGCTTTGCAAAAGCAGGATTCGTTACATTTGTTTACATTTTTACCAATGTAAAATATGCAAATTCACAAATTAGCCAATGGGAGGGGGAAAGAACTGACTGACTATTCAGAATAGACTGAGGCTCCGCCCAGTCCTTCCTTTAATTGTATTTCAGGTAAGCAATGGGGTGGGGCCTGTCCTTGGCCACTCCTTTTGGTGGAATTTTCAGCCCTCCCATATGTGTCTGTTGCTAGTAACACCTCTTATGCAGCAGTGACACTACATAGCAGAGTGACTCAGAGGAGCCCTTTGCTCAAGCATTGGGTAACTTTGTTTTTGCCACAGTCACTAATTGTTTCCCAGTGCCTTTTATTTCTATTGGTTTTGATTTTTTTTTTTGGGGTCTATTTTTTGGTTAAAATTTTTAAGTGTTTTATATAACTTACTTTTATTAGAGCCTTTATCATGCCTGAGGTGGAACAAGGCAGGGACAGAGAACAATGCCCTAAAGATAAAACAGCAATAGAAAACAAAGCTAAAAGTCTCAGACCAAATACCAAACCCAACATGAAATCCAAATTCGAAATGAAGAGACAGAAACCTAATTGTACCTAATTATGAACTGCATGCTATCTAGAAACTGGGCAGCCTGTTAGTCTGAGGCACCAAAGCCTGACCTGCGACATCACACTTAATGTACGGCCTAACATCACTCCATAGCAATGTCTGGGAAAGAGCAAAACAAAACACACAAAAAGGTGTCTCAGGAAAATGCAGTCATACTTCAGTACCTTTCAAACTATCTCCTCCACCTCGTCAGCAAGCGTTGTCCTCCTCCTCCCAAGAAGTGACTGCTGGCTCCTTTTATAGCCCACCTGGAAGTGCTCCAGGTGCTTGATGACAAAGTGCTGCTGGCAGGACTGTCCATAATGGCTCAGTAGCTCCTGCTGCAGCACCCCTGGCAGCGCCTCGGATCCCAATAGGGCTGCACCAAACTCCCATGAAGCCCTGTGGGAGACCAAGGCACCGCTGCAGCCCAGGGCTGCTGCCATCCTAGCGCCTGTGGGAGGTAATGCCTGACATTTGCTCCCAGCGCCCAGTGTGGAGGAATCCTGGCCAGGCAAGGGCCTCGCCATACGCTACAATACCTACACTATGCAAAAACAGAATGTTGTGCCTTGTCGGTCAGTTAATGACTTCCAGCTTATGGAAATGATGGAGCGGAAATCTGGTAGAGGTATTCCTGACCTATTGACCAATTCCCTGAGAAGTGACAGAAGTGACACCGCATTGGACCTCTTAAAAGGGAACTAAATACAGTCTGTCATCATATTCATCCCTTTCGGAATACTATGTTGTCATGTCAATTTATTATTATAAGTTTTAGTCAGCACTCAGCTGATTTGTCTGTATTTTTCCACCTGACCAAGGGTGTCCCAAGATATCTCATTATGTATATGCAAATAGTACAAAATCAAAAGATCTGAAATACTGTACTTCTGGTCCCAGGCACTTTGGATTAGGGATACTCATCCTGTACTTATTATTTAGCTGATGCTTTATCCAAGACTACTTGCTACATTTGAAAGATAAAATTAGTTACATTTCTTTTGTTTTTCCCATTGGAGATCAGGCAGTTGAATTCACTTGTCTCATGGTCATATGGTGTCAGTAGTGGGATTTGAACCCAAAGCCTAATGAAAAACATTTGCTTTAGACCTTGCCATACACGTTTAGTTGTCAGGGCTCCATGACCTGCAGCACACCAACCCTTGCCTTTTAGTTGAACAGCTGGTATTATGAGGGGGAGTTCTGTGTGGACTCCCCACCTTTGTAAGCGCCATTAGGTTTTGTAAGACTGACATCAACATTCTGCTTTACACACTTCCTCCTCATCCACTCGACTAAACTGCCCAGATTCTCTAAAGTTGACAGACAAGATCCACCCGATTGCATCCCGATCCAGAAGCAAATAAAAGTTTTACCATCATTGGGCCAGTATTATAATTACAAGCCACCAAACCGATTTCATATTGGTTTGTATTCTTCTCCCACCATCAATAGCTGTCATCCCTGTTTATGCTGCAGTTTATGTAGATATGGGCATCAAGCTAGAAGTTCATTAGAGCCAGTGGCTCTAATTTGGGAATCCTTTTATTTGTTCCAGCTGCCATAACCTGGACAAAGTGGGTTTAGAATGGAGATTTGCACAGGCGGGTGCAGCTTCAGCCTGTGGATGTCTGAAGGGTGGAAAAAGTAAAAGGGTTTGGAAAATGTACAGCAGGCGCCCCAGCCAGTGTGAATTAAAGAGTTGCCTTACAACCAACAGCAACTAATATAAAAAGATAGAAAGTGTAATCTTTACACATTTTAAACAAAACATGCTGCATAGTACCTTTAGCATCCATCTTGTCTTTTTGAAATACCTATAAATTCTTGTGAAACTGTGAAAAGCACTATTTTCAGATCAGTGTGACTGTAGCATAGTGCTACATAATGTTGAAAGATGAAACACTGTAGTGTCCCAGGGCTGGTAAATGGGAGACGATCCACATGTCAACTGAAAGACAGCAGCACAACATAACTGTCTGGTTCATATTGCACTGGACAAAGCTTCAACGCTTTACACTGCAAACGCACCATAGCAGACAGAGCCCAAGGACATCAAGACAGCGAGCGTCCTTCTGCCAGCCAACCAGCATGATGTTCTGGGTCTGACTCCAGGAGCCAACAATTCAACCGTTGGTACAATAAAAGCTGGCAGCCACAGCAAAATGGTGTGCCAGGGACATAAGGTAAGATCATATGTGTCTTTATTTTAATGAAAATGTAATAGATGTTAAATTATGGAATTGTAGATAATGGAAAACTCTGTTTTTAATCATCAGTGTATTAATATCCTTATTTTTCTTTGTATTTTTCTTTTTTTTTTTTGTTGACTGTACATCCATCATTGTAAACCGTGGAGGAATATTTCAGACAAAATTAAATAAATACATAAATAAGTTAATGTATTGTGAAATGTGACCATATATAAATGAAAACACAATGATATGTGAGCATAAATAATTAAATACGTCATGCAATAATAATAATAATTTTTATATTTATTTAGTGCTTTCCAAATGTATTTTGTTGCTTATTTCGTTTTATACACATTAAATTATTTCTTCATTTGAGAAAAAAATGAAATAAGCTCCAAAATAAAAATGGTTATTTTCACCCATCAAAGTTGAGAGGGTGGGCTCTAGCAGTAGTGTCTCAAAACTCACCTTTAAATTTCAATTTGCAGGGATTTTAAAGATGCGAAACTCAACAAAGAGGTTTCTTTTGGCTGGAAATAAGTTTTAAGGACGTAAACATGGGCTGGTGTTCCACGAGGAGGTTTAAGACTTCTTAACTGGTTGGGAGGCCAAGCAAGTAACTGAACAAGATGGAAGCCCTGTTTCAACCAGGAAATTGAATGAAGGTGCCAACACGCAGCAGAGATGCTGGCGCCCGAAGCCAGTATGCTGAAAGGACATGAGGAGGTAGCTTATGTGAGGTAGCTATTTGCTCCCCAAGACACTAGATGGCAGCATCCCTGGGTTACAACACCCTGTGCTGGGATCCCAGGCAGGCCCTGTTGATTCCAGGGGTGCCATCAGGAGTTTCTCGACTTGTGTTTCCTACTTTGTGGTGCTTCCACATGATGTTCTGGTACAAGAAGTACTTCCAGGTGTTGTATAAGAGGAGCAGTTCTGCCTCACTCAGGTGGAGTCAGTATCAGTAGTGGAGCTGGACGACACTGTCATGAAGTGAGTCCATGGCAGCTCTGGTTTTCAAAGAAAATAAGGTGAGAAGCAGGTGTGTGGTGGTGCAGTGCAAAAGCCCCAGGGCTTATGATGGGGAAAATGCTTAAATTAAGGCAGTGGTTGTCTATCTAGGGTGGCCACCCTAAGGGTGCTAGTAACAAAAAAGGGCGTAAGATGTGAAAAAAAGAGAACAAGAATCAAAAATATGAAAAATACATCTATTAAAACCAAAACAAATTAACTTAAACTACATTCTGATACTAGAAAAATAAATATACAGTTAGATAAATGTTGATAAAAGTTATAGGCAGAATAAAATATGCATCTATGATATATCATTAATTAAAAAACAATTTTGTATTAGTGGGCTTCTTTCAAAAAAGTTCACGGGGCGATTAAACCAAGTTAGAAACTGGTCACAGTTACTGGCCAGTTACTGTATTAGAACCTGGGTGCAATAAAGCACCTGCATCTGCTAATATTTAAAAGGAGAGGTTGAGTAGTATAGAGAGGATGGAGAATAAAAAAGGAGACACCAGGCAAGATTGGGATGGCTGGTGCTCTTCTGGGACGTCCATGACACATCGCCTTTACCCTACCGTCTCAGCGACCTCAGCAAGTCCATCCCGCCCCAGCCTATCTTGAAGGTTTCTTGGTGGTTTCTTACCCAGTACCCTTTTTAGGAATCAGATGCCACTTCACTGCAGTGTCTTAAGAAATTAGATGAATCCAAGTCAATAATCACTTTCATTTTTTCAGAAGGTTCAATTTATCCTCCCAAAGTATGATTGTCTCCTTAAATAACATTTTTTGTTCCTTAAGACATCATCCATTTATTAAAAAAGCAGGTCAATGCCTCTGTATCACAACATTAAATCTCAGATAATTTCAAAATCATGACGTGCCATGCAGATCCTGCCCGCTGAAATAAGGAAATTTAAACGTTTACTAAAGAGCTAGATTCATAAGCTGACAGCGTATCATGCTCCTTTCACACCAATAGGAATCAATTCTATTATATATGTCCCAAGCTTTACACAAATCCAACAACAAAAATAACGAATGAATCCATGCGTCCAT
>NW_024379985.1:0-19043 GCF_016835505.1 Polypterus senegalus
AAATTTAAAAAAGTAACACACTAGAAGATAGCCAAAATTACAAGTGGACATTTTACTATTACATGTTCTAATTTCCAACTCTAACATCTTTCTGCACTGAAGGTCACTGCTGTGTATCAGTCACAAGTCACTAGATAGAAAGAGCTAAAAATTCAGATTGATAGCGTAGGCACTGCAAGGTCAGGTCTTCCGTAGCAGGGAAGTGTCATTCTAACCTTTGAGCTTAAACATCACATCCACAGTTTATATACTGCAGCCTCAAGAAAATGTTATTTTACATCTGACACAAAGAACCACAAAATAAAGTTGGTCTTTGTGTAACAACAGGGGTGCAATATAATTTTAATATATTGCTGGAAGAAATATATATATATATATATATATATATATATTAGTCACACACGGAGCGCATGGGAGGCAGCTAAAGGGCTTGAGTGAAGGCAGTTCGAGGCATGCGGGTGTGCAGAGTGCACTGACTCTTTTTCTCCCTTGCCTGTAGACCATCCCGGGATTTCACCTGGATCACCTGACATCACTTCGGACTGAGCCAATGGAAGTCGGCCACACCAGCTCCAGTCCCTCTGATGTCACCTCCGTACTGAGCCAATGGTGGAAGACCAGCGTGCGGATCCATACGACCTCACTTCCTGTCTCCCCTTTAAAACCTGCCCCTTTTCCTTTTGTTTCTTTAGTCTTGTTTTGACTCGGTTGTGTGCACTTCAGTGCTCTGTATTGTGCTGAAAGAAAACGACTTTTGCAGCCAGGATACCACAATATACGGGTGGCTGCCCCAACTCTTTATCTGTCAATGTCTCGTTCTTGTGACAGTGGCGTAGTCGGCAGGATGGAGAAGTCCCGGAGGAGAAGGGGACAGGACCTGCAATATACCCAGGTGGGAGCGGACCCGGGCCGAGTATTCAGGCGGGAGGGTGCCCGTGTCGGCGTGACCGGCGGGCTCCGCTCCCGCACTCATAACTAGCCCATCCGGAGTGGCCAGGGAGTGTGCGGGTGGGGCTCACAGGGTGGGCTGCCCTGGAGGGAGGCAAAGGGACTCAGTATGCTCTCTTGGGAGAGTGCCTGCCTCCCTCAGCCAAAGCCCCATTTACCACCTAGGGGTGCCCCAGACTGGCAGGTGAATAAAATAAAAATGGAGGTTGGACCCTGAGCGCCAACCAACAAACAAGCCTGGTCCTTATGGGCAATGGTAGGGCATTGGCTACGGCCATTTGAAAACACGCCCTGCCAAATAATAGAGCAGGTAGCTTGCTATCTGCTCCTGGAAGCCTTCCCCTGGCTTCACCCAGCGGTTTGGGGCGGCGGTTTAAGAACATGTCTGAGCTCATAGAGCTTATGGAGCCGAGGCGGCCTCACACTCTGGGGAGCAGAACCGTCCTCATGTCAAACTCAGCGAGGGTTGTTCCAGACCTAGCCCCACCCTGTACAATCCGGGCCGTGGGCGTCAGCGGGCAGGGCGCAAACTGGAGGCAAGGAGGAATGCAGGTGGAGGGTGAGGAGGGGTTGGTGTGCTTTGGCTAATCCGTTGGCGGTCCCACATACTGGCGTGGTGATCGTCCAGCGGACACAAGCTCACAGGTTTGTTCGACTCCGGCAGCAACATTTCAATTGTTGCCCGCTTGTGCAACCGCAACAGTGGCTAAAATTTAAGACCGGTATAACCTGTGTCCACGGAGACATCCGCTGGTACAGGTCCGCCGCTTGTGTCATCAGTTACGGAGGGTCAGTTGTAAACTCACCGTAGCGGTCCTACCTGATCCTCCACACCCGGTGATACTAGGGCGGGACTGGTCTAAAATCAAAAGCGGTGAGACACATACCACTCCCGGGGTTAATTTGGGCCTCGCTATGGGCCGGAGATAACCCGTCTCAAGCTGCCTCCACGCCGTGTAATCAGCCGGCAGAGAGAGACGAGCAGTCGCCCTGACTGGACGTGGCAACTCCCGACGTCGCGGGCTAACACGCCATCCATCCACGGCCGCGGAGCGGAGGAAACCACGCCCATTGAGGTGGACGCTGACCCTCTCTCCGTGTTGCGGTTCCAATTTAAAGAAGCGCCGGCTTCTTTTAGAAGGGAGCAATGGAATGATGACTCCCTGAAGTTTGTAAAAAATGCAGTGGTCCTTGTCAATGGCCAGCGCACTAATCAGTCGATGCCACAGGGCCCCTACTTTGTGCTAGATAATGACCTCCTTTACCGTGTAGCAATGCATGGCGGGCAGGGGACGAGGCTGCTGCTAGTGCCGCGTACCTTCCGCGCAGGTCTGTGAGCTAGCACACGCCCACCTCCTAGGTGGCCACCTGGGCACCGAAAAACTCTGGAGCGGATCAAGCTCCGCTTCTACTGGCCAGGAATTAATGGGGAGGTTGCCGTGCTTTGCTTCCTGCCCGGAGTGTCAACTGCGACAAATTCCTAGGAGGGACCGTGCTCCTCTCATTCCTATTCCACTGATTGGCGCTCCCTTCCACAGAATCGGGGTCGACCTGGTGGGACCCCTGGAGCCCTCAGCCCGAGGACACAAGTACATTTTAGTCCTCGTGGATTACGCTACACGATACCCCGAAGCTGTTCCGCTGCGCTCAGCTACCTCTAAAGCCATCGCATGCGGGAATTACTAGGGGTATTCAAGGTGGGGATCCCCAAAGAAGTCTTGACAGACCAGGGGACCCCTTCACCTCGGAAGCGTTCAAGGAGACTGCCAGATTACTGAAAATAAAGCATTTAAAGACCTCGTGTATCATCCTCAAACCGACGGATTAGTAGAGAGGTTTAATCAAACTCTCAAGCAAATGCTGCGTAAGGTGGTCAGCGAGGATGGAAGGAACTGGGATCAGCTCCTCCCCTCGTCCTTTTGCCTATCGGAAGTCCCACAAGCCTCCCGGGGTTCTCCCCTTTTGAACTACTGTATATACAACCTCGGGGCATATTAGATATTTTGAAAGAAGGCTGGGAAGAAGAGGCTCTTCCCTCCACAAACATACTGGAGTATATCGCAGTTACACTGATAGATTTGGAAAGATTCGCCTGTCCTTAAAAGTCACATGGAGGAGGCTCAAGCAGCGCAGGCCCGGTACTACAACAGCGGCACGTCTCTTAGGGAGTTCCGCCCGGGAGATCCGGGTCATGGTCCTAGTGCCTACCTCCCACTCTAAATTGCTTGCCCACTGGCAGGGCCCCTGAAGTTAAGGAGAGGAAGGGACTGGTGCTAACTATTTGGTGAGTCAACCCAATCGCCGCCAAAGGAGCGGGTTTATCATGTGAACCTGCTGAAACCGTGGAAGGACAGGGACCCCGATCCCTCCTCCGGCCAGCCCCGCCACTCTTCGCCTCACACACACCTTACCTTAGCACGGACTTAAGTCCCAGACAGCGGCAGGAGCTGGAAACAGTTATCCGGACCGCTCGGGAGGTAGTCAGTGAGAACCCCGGAAGGACCTCTCTGATTGAGCACAACATCGTGACAGAGCCGGGGTTGTTGTCCGAGAACGCCCGTGATCGCCTTCCCGAGGCAAAAAGGCTGAAGTGGAGCTTGAGATCAAGCGCATGCTGGAGCTAGGTGTGATTGAGGAAAGTTATAGTCCCTGGTCCAGCCCCATTGTGCTCGTCGGTAAGCCTGGCGGAAGTTGGAGGTTCTGCAATGACTTCCGTCGGCTTAATCAAGTCTCCCAATTTGATGCTTATCCAATGCCACGCTGCGGGCGACCTCCTCGAGAGGCTTGGACAGGCTCAATACCTGACCACACTTGACATGGCGAAAGGGTACTGGCAGGTTCCTTTAACGGACTCAGCGAAGGAAAGCCGCTAGTACCCCTAGCGGACACTGGCAGTATCGTGTCCTTCCATTTGGGTTACCGGGGCTCCAGCAACCTTTCAGCGTCTGGTGGACAAAGTGCTTGACCTCATAACTCATACAGTGCTGCCTACCTGGATGACGTGGTCATCTATTCCAGCACATGGAAGGAACACCTACAGCATGTCCAAGCGGTATTACGGACACTTGGTGAGGCGGGCTCGGATTAATCCCAAGAAATGCTTCTTGGATTAAGCGAGCCAAATATTTAGGCTACCTGGTGGGTGAGGTACCGTAAGGCCACAGTGCTCCAAAATTGATGCCATTCTGAAATGGCCCCGTCCGCGAACCAAGCGGCAGGTCCAAGCCTTTCTCGGCTTAGCCGGGTACTACCGCCGGTTTGTACCTCGGTTTTCGGAGAGAGCGCGCCTTGACTGATTTAACAAAGAAGAGGGCCCGAACATTGTGGTATGGACTGAAAAACAGCGCTGCATTTGGTGACTTAAAGCAGGCCCTTACGTCCACACCTGTTTTGATGGCACCTAACTTTTCTTTGCCTTTCATCCTCCAGACGGACGCTTTGGACACAGGCCTGGGCGCCGTGCTGAGCCAAAGCGTCGATGGTGTGGAGCACCCCATCATGTTCCTGAGCCGGAAACTGTTGGACCGGGAGACCAGGTATGCTGCGGTGGAGAGGGAGGCTCTGGCGATTAAATGGGCGATTACTCAGCTGAGGTACTACCTGTTGGGCCGGGAATTCACCCTTGTCACGGACCATGCACCCTACAGTGGATGGCCCTCCACAAGGAGTCGAATCCGCGGGTCACCCGGTGGTTTCTTGACCTGCAGCCGTACAAGTTTTACGCTCGTTCATCGCCGGGCGCTCTCCGCATACGCTGATGCTCTTTCGGGTTCCACGACCTCTCGGTTAGGTCGCCCGACCCGTCGGGTCTGGCTAAGGGGGCCTTGTCACACTGCGTCGCGCATGGGAGGCAGCTAAAGGGCTTGAGTGAAGGCAGTTCGAGGAGGCATGCCGGGGTGTGGCAGAGTGCACTGACTCTTTTTCTCCCTTGCCTGTAGACCATCCCCGGGGGATTTCACCTGGATCACCTGACATCACTTCGGGACTGAGCCAATGGAAGTCGGCCACACCAGCTCCAGTCCCTCTGATGTCACCTCCGACTCTGAGCCAATGGTGGAAGACCACGTGCCGGATCCATACGACCTCACTTCCTGTCTCCCCCTTTAAAACCTGCCCCTTTTCCTTTGTTTCTTTAGTCTTGTTTTGGACTCGGTTGTGTGCACTTCAGTGCTCTGTATTGGTGCTGAAAGAAACGACTTTTGCAGCCAGGATACCACAATATACGGGTGGCTGCCCCAACTCTTTATCTGTCAATGTCTCGTTCTTGTGACAATATATATATATATATATATATATATATATATATATATATACACAGTATATATTGTGGAGCCGACCCGGACACAGACAGGCGGACATGTTGTTAATCACCACCACATGTATTTATTTACAATATTTACAAATATAATGTCACTAAGACCCAGTCCATTTAGTGCACAAATACCCCAACACACAGTCCTGGCCACAAAATGCCTTTCTTCGGGCTGCCTCCACACCTCTTCTGCCTCGTCCTGCTTCCACCCGACTCCAGCCTTTTATATGGTCCCGGATGAGCTCCAGGTGGTTTCCGGCACTCCCCCGTTGGCCACGCCCCAACGGCAGCTCACCGGGTGTCCTCCTTAATCTTCCCACCAGCACTTCCTGGTGTGGCAGAAGTGCTGAGGTAACAGGTCCCCAAGGCATTGGGCGCCTCCCTGGGTGACCACGGGCCCCTGCAGGTGGGGCTTCCATGCCCTCAACCCGTGGCCCCAAAGCAACCAGGATGGCGGCCCCACGTGATCCAGGGTGGGCGAGACCCACATCCGGTCCCTCACGGCCCCGGTTGCCCCTGGCATCCCTGACAATATATATATATATATATATATATATATATATATATATATATATATATAAACATCAAAAGCTACTAAAACAAAGAGCATCTGGTGTTTGAACTATGAGAAAACATAGGACAAGTAATATACGTTTTAAATTAGGTGTTATCACTGAGCACCGATTTCATGCATATTCCCACATACAGAAACTTCAAAACTAAATTAAAGTTAAGAAAAGCCTGTTTTACAAAATAGACAATATGATTTCAAATAAGATCAGACAATGTGATAAATATAGAACATTAATATAAATGTTGTTGTGCTATGATAATCCTCTATTCTTGTTTTAACAAGAATAAAATTAGCTCAGCTCACTGAGTAAATAAATACTGTTTTCCAAAATAAATGGATTCCTCTAATGCTAGTAAAATCAAGACACAAAAGTGTAAATGACTAAGGTGTGGACTATAAATGACTGAAATCCTGAGTCCAAACGCTGACTACGACTATCTGCATGCTGCAGTAAAACTCACGTTGCCTGCCTGTGTTTCAGTGTTACTGAAGCTCTGTAACTGAAAAGCACTTTGGAATTTTTCTTGCTAGAGAAAGCCGCCATATAAAGATTGTGCAATATACACAATAGTGCAATGTGAACCAATGTATATACAGCTTATACAGTATCACCATTCATAATTAGTTTACAGTACAGGCCAAAAGTTTGGACACACTTCCTCATTCAATGTGTTTTCTTTATTTTCATGACCATTTACATTGGTAGATTCTCACTGAAGGCATCAAAACTATGAATGAACACATGTGGAGTTATGTACTTAACAAAAAAAGGTGAAATAACTCAAAACATGTTTTATATTCTAGTTTCTTCAAAATAGCCACCCTTTGCTCTGATTACTGCTTTGCACACTCTTGGCATTCTCTCGATGAGCTTCAACAGGTAGTCACCTGGAATGGTTTTCACTTATCAGGGTTATTTAGTGGAATTTCTTGCTTTATCAATGGGGTTAGGACCAGCAGTTGTGTTGTGCAGAAGTCAGGTTAGTTGGACGATCATTTATTTTCAACAGGACATGACCCCAAACACACCTCCAGGCTGTGTAAGGGATATTTGACCAAGAAGGAGAGTGATGGAGTGCTGTAAATGGTCATGAAAATAAAGAAAACACATTGAATGAGGAGGTGTGTCCAAACTTTTGGCCTGTACTGTATATACTATAGTCTTTATTTAACCAGGTAAGTCAACTGATGATAAAAAAATAACACATTTCTAACATAAATAATCTGATGTGTGCAGGACCCAGGACTTAGGCAGAAAACAGAAAAAGAGCCCTGGCTGGTTCAACTGTCTGTCATAAAATTCACTCCAACACTCACACACATTTGCTTGAAGACCTTTAGTTTTACAGCTTATGTGTCGTCGGAAGCAACTGGAATCCCCAATATAAAGGAATATATTTTGTTTTAAATGTCATTAAATCATGGATGCTCTTTGCTGATACCTGTTCCAGTTATGGCAACTATACACTTTAGTGCCACAAGGTGCTTTCTGTTGTACATTATGAAGGAAAGAGAAGCATGATTATGTTCCCCTAGTTTTGAATTTGTCATTCTCTGAGGCACATCATTTAGGAAATCTGGGATGCTGGAGGATCTGAAAAATCAGAATCAGAATAAGCAACTGCACTTGGGCACATACTGGCATAGCATTAAAGTCAATTCAGTTCAGTTGTATTTATTATATTCTTATTAAGTGCACTTCTGCTTATGAGCCCAACACACAAAATAACAACTTCAAATATAGTAAAATATGTACATTTTAAAATATAAACTAAAAAGCATAATGAAATATACATTCTGCTGCTTCAGGAAAACACACTTTCCAAGAAAAATTAAATTAAGGTAATGCAGCAATATACAAATCCTTATGTTAATAAAAGTCTTTAATAAACGTTTTCTGCTTTATACCTCAGGCTGCTTGGGAAAGATCCAGCTCCTTGCGACCCTGAATTGAATTAACCAGGTTTACATTATGTTTATACATATTACTAGCTGTGTTAACCAGCTATCATAAGAGAATGGGCCTCAGTTATAATGCTGTCAGTTAATATTTGTAGGTTTTTTACCAAAGGCTAATATTATTGGCAGATAGTGTCATGTTAATGGTTAGGGCTTTGGACCTAAGGCTTCAAACCCTGAGATTGTGGGTTCAGATCCTACTTCCTAAACATGTCACTTCACCCGCCTGTTCTCCAATTGGAAAAGTAAAAGACTTGTAATGAGTTGTATTTCAGATGTTGTAAGTCATCTTTGATAAAGGCATCAATCAAATAAGTAATACTCGTTTGAATTGAAATCAGTAGGAATTATGTCAGAACTGAGTATATATTAATATCATTATTAGATGTTCATGATTTTCTTTTCTTTACGTTACTCACTCCAATTTTTTTTGTGTGTGTTTTTATTGTGTTGTATACTTTCACTGTCTTGTTTTCATTTCATTGTCTTGTATTATTTTTTTGCCAAAGCCATATCCTGATAATAAAGTTCTTACACATCATTTTAATTTATTACAAATAGCAATGACATTTACAGGCTGCACATTTAAGCAGCCCATGTAAATGAATTAAATGCTAGTTTTTCTAGTACTCGAAGAGGAAGAAAATAATTGCTAGTATTATGCTTTGGAGGCTTTTTAAATAATTGTGGGCATCTGGCATGGGGCCTCCTTGTTCAAATTAAGCAGATGATCATGTAAATGAAAGCAATTTTGGAGGATAGGGAGGAGTCCCCTTTCAAAGTCTGTAGATAATATATATTACAGTGGAGTAGCTCATGGTGAACCCATAAAGTTTAAATTTACACCTCTGTCCCTGTTGTGTTAGATTCGTTAATGCCACTTACACCTCTGCTTCTCTGTCTATCCTTTTGGCGGCTGGCTAAGCAACAGTAGTGCACACAGCCACAGTGTTTGGCACCAGCATTAAAGATTTATAGTGCTTGCTTACAACTGAGAATGGCATCTTTCTTGAGCTTTGACAAACTTTCTATTTTCCATTTTACACCTCACTGCACATGACAAACGTGATTACATCAGTGTCCAGGACGCCACCTCTTCTTCAGTCTGTTCACTCTATTGGTTAGTGCTGCTGTCAGTAAGTTCTTACATAAAGCTCTCTGCCAGTGTCATGAAGAGTATGTAAGTTAACGTAATATTAATAAATATTGGAAAAAAAATGTAATGGCTAATTTTCTTTTCTCTGTAGCATCACTAAATTTTAATCAAATCAGTCAAAGCATTTTTTGTGATTTTGGGGTAGGCCTATTTAGTTTTTATATTGTGTTGGGGGTTTACCCCTAAATATTGATATATCAAAATGTCCTTTCTTAGCAGGTGCCTACTGATGTAGATGGACACTTTTACCAAATGTCATCATTTTAACTAAATGGAAAATTGTGTTTTTGTTGATAAGTGAGTGAATGCGCCAGTCAACGCTTAATTTTATATATATATAGATTTTTGTTGAGCATCATTTATAAATGTAACCCACCAAGCCTCCTTTTGGATTGTAATTAAACAAACTCTCCAAACAGAATGCATAGAGTCAAACAAAAATACAGAGACATGATTTCCTAGTGCTCATTGTGTTCCATTTCCTTAAGGCCCTCAGTAAAAAGTTGTCCTGTAGAATTCTGCGACACAAAATAATGAAAGTGATGACAAAATCATTTTTGAATCTGTGATAAACATATACAGTAACTTCCTGAAATTCCTTCTCTGATAGACACAATTGAATCAATCTTTACTATTATTCTCATGTTGCAACCAATGGTACAAAACATATATTATATAAAGAAAGGTAATTTTAAAAGCATTTCTTTAAAATAAAGATTGATTGATGCTTGAAAACAAACCACCATCTCAATGAATGAGCTCTTTGGACAGTAAGGAACATGTCGTTGACCTTCAGACTCAATTCCATAGTTGAGATACTGTATGGAGTTATAAAAGTAATGATTCAGTAATATTTGCAGTCAAAATGTCACAGATGATTTTTAGTTTAGTTCTGCAAAATCCAATGTAAAATACAGAGAAAATACTACCTGACCATGATTTTTTTTACAAATCAGAACTGGTGAGTCTCCTTCACCATTTGCAATTACAGAACCTTTAAATATATTTCATCGGAGCATGATGAAATTGGCGTAACTGTGCATCAGCATTTTATAGTCATTCAGTTGGACAGGTAGTAGTTCCAGATATGCAAGTGTAATGATTTTTTTTTTATCATGCATGTTATTAAAAATCATCCCCTGATATATGAAATATTTAAACTGAATTTTATGTCATTTTAGTTCATAACAAAAAGAGAATCATTAACCGTTAAATTGGGATGCTATTATTTGACTATAATTGAAACTCTGCTGCTTTGCATTTTTATGTTGGATACTTCTAAATAAAATATATGCTTAGCCTTTGTTGCTTACTTTTTCTTATGTAAATTTGACCTTTAATTTTTTTTAATCATGGCATATTTTTGTTTGTAGCATCTATGTCAGAATAATGTAATGCAGTCAGAATAATAATATAGAGTATACAGTATATTATTTGTAAAATTAGAAATGAAGGAGAATAAATCTGTTAAATGTTTTTAACCAATATTAATACTAAAAAAATAAAATTAACAAGGTGATGAAAAGGGCATTTTGTATATTAATATTCTACAATAGAACAAGCTTAACAGATTTACCTGTTAAAGCAGTGGCACATAATCCTTTTTCATCTTCATTCTAGTTTTGTTGCCCTTAATTGCTTTTACGTTTTTGTAACCAGATGTCAGTTAAAAATCAGATGGAAATAAAAGATACTGTAGTTAAAAAGAAGATCAACTAGTTTAAAGTGATCTTAATAAAGTAGATATACAGTATGTATAAAATACATAGCCAGAAGTTAGTAGGTTAAGTTGATGAATTATAGAGCACACATATCTGATCTACTTTACAAAACATTTGGTTTAATTATTAGTTTTATTTATTTATTTTGCAGACATCTTTATGCAACATGACTTACATAATTAATGTACAGTATGAATACAACACACTTGATTAGAAGACAGAACACTCATAAGCATTTGGAAACAAAAATTGAAGAAGAGCACAAGAAGCACAATGCTGTATTTGGCCCCTTGGCCAGACAAAAAGTTAGAACCCAGTGCCTACATGGCTTGATGGTTGATTAGGTTAGTGTAGCTGCAGATATACAAGGAGAGAAGAGTGTTAAAATACTTATATGGTATCAGGATGTTTTGCAGAGAGATTTGTCATTATGAAGTTCCTGAACTGTCGCTGATTAGGAGAAGCTTGAGTGGTCATGGAAAGCTTAAAGGAACATCCATCCATTTTCTAACCCGCTGAATCCAAATACAGGGTCACGGGGGTCTGCTGGAGCCAATCCCAGCCAACACAGGGCACAAGGCAGGAACCAATCCTGGGCAGGGTGCCAACCCACCGCAGGACACACACAAACACACCCACACACCAAGCCCAATTTAGAATTGCCAATCCACCTAACCTGCATGTCTTTGGATTGTGGGAGGAAACCGGAGCACCCGGAGGAAACCCATGCAGACACGGGAGAACATGCAAACTCCACGCAGGGAGGACCCGGAAGCGAACCTGGGTCTCCTAACTGCGAGGCAGCAGCGCTACCACTGCGCCACCGTGCACCCCCAACTTAAAGGAACACTCTACTCAAAAATAAGTTTTTTATATGTTGCTTACACCATATAGTTTGTAGTGATGTTTGGAAAAAAATTAATCTCATGATTTCATGAAAAATGGACATCACACCATTTGTAAGGGAAACATATTTGCCAACTAAATCGTTACCAAACAATTTCTTCACCAATGTGTTTGTAAAGGTGTGAAATTCAACTGCCATGGGAAACCCTGAAAAAAACCTGTTCAAGTTAGAGTACCGATTATTTTCAAAAAATCGATTTTTAAATTGAGCCTTAAGTAACTTGTGAGGGGTCAAAAAATAAGGTTTTTTCATGATTCTGAGTTGATTGTTAGCATTTATATTTCACCACAAAAACTCTATTGTAGAAAAATAATTTATATATATATATATCTCATATTCTACATTTGAGTCTAGCAATATGCATGATGAAGACGTTACTTCGCCTATGTTCAATTGCTTTACCTGTGAAGGCCTGGATCCTGAACACGACTGAGAGAATGAAAAGTGAATAAAAAAAAAAAAACTAACCCTTACAAGTATCATAAATTAAACCGGCTGTTACACACTGAAATCAAATGTATGTTTTTATTCTAAAATAGTAAGAATAAGAGCAGTTTACTTCTCAAAACTGAATCGTGTGGGATCAAACTCATGACCTTTTGAATACTAGTCAGCGGTTGATACCATTACGCTAGCGTGGTAGCTGTAGTACGTATGTGTCAATGTAGCATGCTAAGGCGGCTTTTTTCTGCAGTTATATTTTTGAATAAAAGCAGACTTGTTCTATTATATTTGTACCTTTTGTGAAAGTGTTTGATATTTGGACTTCAGGCTTCATACATTATATAGTTTATGCTTACATTTTGTCATTTACTACTACAATATGAAAAACGTTTCTGTTTTAAAAATGTGTTTACACGGATTACTGTAGAAACGGAACACACGCAATGCGTGTATTCCAAATAATGATCTATTATTTCCACTCTAAAACTCCACTTCACTCCCAGATAATCAATCAAGGCATGAGCTGGGAGAAGTTTGTGCACGTTCTAAGTCGGTGGGGGGATGGAATAGCCGGCTGCTTGCAGCTTTTCTTTTATCAGCACATTTAGATTAACAAAAGAAGCTGGCGGAGAGGTGAGAAAGGTTTTAAGAAGCGATTTAAGGTGGACGGACCTACAAGTTTTTTCGTAGGCTCTGGTAATTCTAGTGTTAAGGCATGTCAACCTCAGTCAGAAGTATTGCCACACCAATTGGGGCTTGCCATACAACTTGATCATAGATTTGTGTCAAAATGGATGCTCTACGAAGTTACACCGGCTGGGATAAATTGAGTCTACTTGGAGACACAAAACTACATATACTGCTTCCAGATACTTATGGCACTCTTGACACCATTGTGGAAGAAACCGATGATCAGATCAATGATAAGGGTTGCGGTTGATGCTGCACTTGAGGATCTATCAGTGATGACAGCCAGTGACAGTGAAATGTCAAGTAACAATCAGGTGGTCTCTATGGAGGTTGGGGAAACAAACAATGCAGTCATTCAGTTTGTTGGAGACAATATAGATTTAAACATTGTCTCTATTCATGGAAACACTCCCTTCCACTCAATGGGTTGGATCAAAATCACCTCTCTGGCACCACATTTGCCAGATCCACAGACAACAGCAGCTGTCCCCAAGGTGAAGTTGAAGGCACTCGATAAAGCTAAGATCCTGAGAGGAGCTGAAGTGAAGATTCTTCCATTTACCAACAGGAAACAGACAGGAATAAACACCATCATGTTTCTCCCCATTGCTGAGCTCTCCTCCTCTCTGGATCATGACCTTACCTCACTCTGGGTGACACACTCTGGGCAGTGGGGTGGGTGATCAAAGCCCAGGATCCTGAGTTCCAACACTCCAACTGGAATGGCTGGATGAAGAGAATCCATGCAAATGATGCAAAGCAGAGCACACAGATCAACTTCCTCCCAATCATTGAAGGTGACCCTAATGACCTCAACACCATCTTTACCACTCTCAAAAAGTGCATACGACTCTCTGCTAACAGAGTCGCTATAGTGACCTTTGATCTTCCGATTTGGCTGAAGGCTGTGGATATCATAAAGCAGGCAAATCTACCGTCATTGTAAGGTTGGGAGAATTTCACCTGCTGAAGTCTTATCTTGGATCAATGGGTAACATCATGGAGGATTCTGGACTACTAGAGGTGATCCAGTTGATCTATCCTGGAAGTACGACAACCAACCACATCATGGATGGAGCATGTTTTAACAAGATAATCCGTGCCCACCTCCTCATCGATGTAGCCATCTATCAGCACATCATGAAACTTGCCTTTACTGAGGGGGAGCGTGGTGACATGAGGACCTTCATAGAGAAGGTGGCTGATGTTAAAATGGGAGCTAGACATACAGACCCAGTAGTGGCAGTGTTTGAGCAGAGGTTTGAAGAAACCTTCAAAAAATTCGCAGAAGGAGGAAGAATACCTGCACTCTGGGTACAGTACCACCACAGGTAGATGTGATCAAGGTCTTTATCAGAACCGAGCGACTTGCAGACCACAAAGGGCATCTGTCCTGCATTGTTACCCTGATGCTTGACATCTTTGCTGCTGCAGGCCATCATCGATACGCCAAAGTTTAGAAAGTTTCACTGCCATGTTGTCTGTTACTCCAGCCATGAGTGGTCCGGCACTGGGTGTGACATCTGCATTGAGCAGACATTAATGAAGGCAGCCAAGTCAGAAGGTGGACTGAGCAGAGAGATAATGAGAAACAGTGTTTCTGGCCACAAGTGCTGGGTGATAACCCTCAGTCACTTCTCTGATGTCAAACAGTGGATGGAAACATGCTCCATTCCACAGAGACCTTGAAAAAACACAGACGAACCAAGATGCAGAGACAGTTGAACTTGTCCTAAAATGGTTATAGGAGAACAAGCCATTCGACAACAAGGAGTTGCTTGTGGCGTTCTTAACAGGATTCACAAGCAAAGGAAATGACTCAGTCAATGCTGAGAGAGCAGCTGAAGTAGGGATGGAGATGCAGATCAAGCTGGATAGACAGTCAGTGACATCGACCATGGATGTCAAATCAAAGCCCTGTCATCACTCAGAAAGATCCCCATGGTCAACGAGAAGAAGAATCACTTTGACTCACTAAAGTTGTTCAACCGATTGATCATTTTCACCCAGCGGAATATGACAGTTGAGACAAGCTTACAGTATGAGCTGACTCCCTTCCCATTGCCCCTGTCCGGCAACAAAGATCAGAAGATGAACAAGGCAAACATGGCAGACTTTTCAAAGACATGCCTGAAGGCGTTAACTGATTCACTTGACCTCAGTAACCAACCCTACTGCACTCTGGTGATTGATGATGGATGGCTTCTCTACATGGTGAAGTGGGAACAACATCAGACCTGGCAGGAGATCGCCAACAGTTACCTGAGCTACGTACAGTGTCTGGGCCACCATTCCCAAAAGATCATTGTGGTCTTTGATGGCTACAGCAGATCACCAAAAGATCACAACCACATCCGCATACCAAGAATTCTGCTGTGATCTCCAGATTCGACTGGATATGTTCCACTGGACCCCAAGAGCAAAGTTCCTAGACAACACTCATAAAAAGAGTGAGCTCATCCACCTACTCTCTTCAACCTTCCAAAAACATCATATCACTGTGGAGCAGTGTGACAATGATGCTGACAATTTGATTGTGAGAGAGGCATTGGCTGCTGCTTCAGATTGCTCTGTTGAAGTCAGTAACATTTGTGTTTGTATTTTTCTTTATTAACTACTAGATGGTGCCCAGAGGGGGAATGTGGTAGTTTAAAAAGACAAGAATTCACATTGTTGAAAAGTTTGATCTGTTTTGCACGGTTCATTATGCTTTGTATGTCTTGGTCTATTTTCAGGTCCGGGCAGAAGATGCAGACGTGCTGGTAATGCTGATGCACCACAGCTCAGGCAGCCACCATCCACTCTTCTTCACCACATCAAATGGCTCTTATGACGTCAGAAAGATCCAAGAATCTCTCTCTTAAAGACAGATGCGCTACCTTCTCTTCTGTCATGCCTTCACGGGGTGTGATACACGGTTTCTGCAATCGCTGGCCATGGGAAAACAACTCTGTTTGACAGGTAATAATGATAATACTACTATTACTTCGACAAATAATAATAATAATAATCATTGTCATCATAGCGAAACTATTAAAAATAATAATAATAATTGTATTTCTGTTTCACATTATACTTGACACAAACCTGATGCATTTTTTTCAGGTTTTGTGCAGGGGACATGGACGAGTACATGGACATCTTCCTTGACACAGAAGCCACCAAGTAGGCAGTGATAGGCTGGTACTGTGATTTTCCAGTACATTTACCATGGACCAGATACTACATTGGGTGAAATTCGCATTAACATGTTCTCAAGGAAAGCCGCGGCAGGAGTGATCAAACCAGAGACTCTACCTCCAACAGCGGGTGCAGCTGCACAGCATTCTCTCCGTGCCTACCTGCAGACCCAGGACTGAATCCTTCTACATAGCATGTCTCTGAACCCCAGAGACTATGGATGGGCATTAGGTGTGCATGGGTATGTGTCAGTTTCAACACTAGACCCCATGGCTCCTGAGGAGCTACTTAAGATCACAAGGTGTAACTGTCATGGAGATTGCAGCAACCAGCGGAGCAGCTGCAAGAAGAATGGGGTCACGTGCATCTTGGCCTGTGGAGTCTGTAAAGGCACTACATGCAGAAATTGTAGTGATGATGTTGTTGAGTCTGAAAAAGACATAGACAATGACTCTTGAAGCTTCTGACATTGTGAATGAGAAATAACTCTGAGTATTATATAAGTATGTGAAATAAAAGCTACTTTAAATGTAAATGTAGTGTGTGAAGTGAGTGTGGCCTTTTTCAACAATGGAGTGTTTGTGGTGAAATATAAATGCTAACAGTCAACTCAGATTCATTTTTGACCCCTCACAAGTTAAGGCCCGATTTTAAAAAATAGATTTTTCTAAAAAGATTAATCGGTACCCTATCTTGAGCAGGTTTTTCAGGGTTTCCACGGAGTTGAATTTTAACATTTTAATACATGTTATTACACACCTTTACAAATATATTGGTGAAGAAATTATTTGGTAACGATTTAGTTGGCAGATTAGTGAGATATTTCATAAAATGCCCTTGCTACAATGTGAAACAACACCAAAAAAATAAAAAACATTCATGAAAAAACCTCATATTACTCGTGTTGCATAATCCACATGTTGAATCATCCAGTCATATTCTTACAATGTGAAAAACACATAATTTTTGCTAAAATAATGTTATTAAATACCTCAAGAAAACAAAAGTAGTTCAGATACAGAAAGCCCCTTCACATGGTGCTGTGCTTTTGAATTAAATATTTGATTCTTGACCAAAGAATGGGGAAATGAGGCAACACGACCAAGAGATGATGTAATACAGTATGTTGATTACCTCAGAGGGAATCAGGCAGGATCATACCAAGGTTCCACATAGTATTTGATAATAAGAGGGTGACACCATCACAAAGAATACATAAACAACATTGTTTGGATAGAGAAACAGAACAAAAGTACTAGATCTTGAACTTGGAGTCTTGGAGTGGTTAGGTTTGCAGCGATGCTAATTTATTCAGGGTCAAATGTCAGACAAGCAGTTGCAGATCTGAGACCTCATATTTAAAACATTCTTATGCTTGGAAATGAGCGTAAGCCATTTTTTATGCTAGTAAAGATTTGATTTATAAAACACAAATAAGGCATGAAATTTGGCTTAACGCTACAGCGACCTTCAAGAATCTATGTGCCCTGAGCAGACTATTTTGTTGTTGTCATTTTAGTGACTTCAGGCGGCAAGACAATGAAGTAATAAGATATTCTCATTTCATTGCCTATTTCAATGACATCTCAGTGTTTTTAAACTAGTTAATACACAGTTAACTGACATGTTCTCTCAGTACAGCTGTCTTCAATGCAGGTGTTGTGATGTGAGATTTTACATATAACTTGATAAATGTTTTGTATGTCTTTATTTATAATTTAGGCAAACCAAGTGGTGAGAGGTATTCGTGTTTGCACAACCCCCAACCCTTTTTACGACTGTCTCTTTGTAATTTTATGACAGGATTAGGGGGGATGTGTCTTAAACCAGTTTGATCTCCCACACAAAGCCAGGTTAGTGTAATATATGGTCTTGGGGGGGGTAGGGCAGGAGATAAGATGTTCTATTTCACCCATTGGTCTGAGGTATGGCTGGTTGGAATTGGCTTCTTCTCAGAGGCCTTCAAGTACCGTGATATCCTATTGGTTCTAGGAATTGAGAGAACATCTATAAATGTACTTGCTCAACTACATTCTCTCTCTCTGACTCACATACGATGAAGAAGCATCTCTAACTGACCCACATATGAAGAAGCATCTCTTGCTAACCTGTGATGATGAAGACAACACAATGAAGAGCACAGCTCAGCAGCCATATTGAACAGACATGTGTGGTTGAAAGCTGAGCACCAACGATGCCTTAACTAGAGACATTTTAAGTAACTGCAAGTCTGTGTGCCACCTGAATTACAGACATCACCATTTTATCAGGTTGTATGGTTGCCAATATTCACAAATGTACTTTGCATTTTGTTATTATTTATGAATATTATCAGTAATACATTATTTTATGTGTAACTTAACTCCTGCTTGTCTTTTACTACATCTAATTGCCTGAGGTTATAGATATAGAAGGGAAGGTGGGGATAAGTTATATACAGTGGTAAGTCTGTGAGATTAGGTATTCTAAGGCTACATATATTAATAATACAATAGGGGACAGTAATGCAATATATATTACTCTACCAAGATAAAACAAATCATGAGTCGGGGTAGGATTTTGGGTAACCAAGTTTTGCAACTTTGTTTGCAAATACTAAGTTTAATGTATGTGTTTGTTTATGTATGTGAATTTTAAAGACCCAGTGTACAAATGCGGTGGAAGTAAAACATTGTTTGGTTGCTGAATGGAATATAACCAACAAAGTGTAGAGACTTCATGTGTGTCAGCAAGGATGCACCCGCATGTTTGTTAGTACTGGTGGTAGTGAGTCCCATAATTTAAGTGCTAGGAGTGGTGAAACATGCATGCGTCATTCATACGGCATTTAAGTGGTTAAAGTGCTAGGAGTGATGGGACATGCATTCGTCTATATTAATGGGTACTTATTCATTTAGGATCTTTTGTGTATGTAATGCAGTATGTTTGCTTACAGGGGCAAAAGTAGGCCAACCCATAAATAATTTTTGGCAAATTGTATTAGAGTAAATTATAGACTTAGAAATGCCTAAGTTCATTTTAAAGTCAGCCATCTTCCAGTGGAGTGGCAGAGGGAAGCAGGCCAAAGCTAGAACCCTGTAGTTCAGGTAGAAGCAGAAGCTGAGCTGTTGTGCCACAAAATGGAAGGGGGCTGGAGGATTATCAGAAAGAAA
>NW_024379986.1:0-25695 GCF_016835505.1 Polypterus senegalus
TACACAATACAGAACCCAAAACATAGGTCATTCCATGGAGGTTCACTCAGATGGTGTGCTACATGGTTTCAAAAAAAAAAAAAAATGGAAACTTTTCCCTTTCATTTGATTGATGGCCCATTTCAAAGATTTTGACCATGACAATTTTTAGTATTTGAAAGCCTTTGTAAAATGTCAGATCTCCTGAACCAATAAAGATATTTGACTGATTCTTAAAAGGTTTTTCTCTGCATAACAGGATTATTCAATTTCATTTATCATATGCTTGGAAATCAGTAGTCATTTACAGTAGAGTCTCGCTTATCCAACCTTTGCTTATCCAACATTCCGTATTATCAGACGTCCCACCGCAAAAAAAACAAAACGCATCAATTGGCAACAAGAACTGCAAGTTGTGGCGTAGTCTATTTTTTGTTGCTAAGTTCATTTTTTCAGTTAAATTTTGATGTTGTTTGGTTGTAAAACATGGAAGTAAAAATATTCGGTTTGAATACACAATGGGCGAAAAATCGAGAGTACACCTTTTAGAAGGATTTAGGAGTCATAGTGGACTCCAAGCTATCAACTTCCCAACAGTGTTCAGAAGCCATTAAGAAGGCTAACAGAATGTCATGTTATATAGAGCCTTGATGTGTGGAGTACAAGTCACAGGAGGTTATGCTCAACATTTATAACACACTGGTGAGGCCTCATCTGGAGTCTTGTGTGCAGTTTTGGTCTCCAGGCTACAAAAAGGACATAGCAGCACTAGAAAAGGTCCAGAGAAGAGCGACTAGGCTGATTCCAGGGCTATAGGGGTTGAATTATGAGGAACGATTAAAAGAGCTGAACCTTTACAGTTTAAGCAAAAGAAGATTAAGAGGTGACATGATTGCAGTGTTTAAAATTATGAAGGGAATTAGTACAGTGGATCGAGACTTTTATTTTAAAATGAGCTCATCAAGAACACGGGGACACAGTTGGAAACTTGTTAAGGGTAAATTTAAGCACAAACATTAGGAAGTTTTTCTTTTACAAAAAACGATAGACACTTGGAATAAGAGACCAAGTAGTGTAGTAGACAGTAAGACGTTAGGGACTTTCAAAACTCGACTTGATGTTTTCTTTGGAGGAAACAAGTGGATAGGACTGGCAAGCTTTGTTGGGCTGAATGGCCTGTTCTCGTCTAGATTGTTCTAATGTTCTAATGATTACATATAGATAGATAGCTAAGAGGAGGCAAGTTACGCTGCACAACATGGCAAAAGGTACACTGATTCAAATGGAGGCTGACACTTGTGTCAGGAGGGGCCCCACCAGGCTCTTCACTCCTGAAGTCCTGCGTAGCAGTGAAACAGGTGTCACACACACGTGTGTAGGAGACAACTAAAGGGCTTGGGTACATGTAATTCCACAACGGACCAGGGGTTGGCAGAGTGCACTAATTCTCTCGATCTCTTGCAGACTATTCTAGGGAAGTCCCGCCCAGCTCTGGGGCAGCCAATGATGTCACTTCTGGTTCCGGTCCTGATGACATCACTTCCCTTACTGGCCTTTAAAGCCGTCATCTTGTTGATACAAAAGCAGTTCTGTTTTGGACTCAGTCGTGTAAACATGTCTGTCATATTGAATCAGTTTTGCATCCTGGAAAAATAATACGGGTGGCTGCCCCAAACCTTCGCAATGTCGTATGGTCATTCCTGTTACACAGGACAAACTTTAAAAATCAATAAACAAAGAGGGATCACCAGTGTAAGATATGGCCGGCCATTCATCCCAGCCAATACCACTAAGCCGCCAGGTGGAGCCCTCCTTGCAGCATGGAGGTCCCCAGAAGACCAGCAGGGCATCATGGACAATGTGGTTTTTATGCACAGCCCTGCTGGATGCCATGGGGGCCACAGGAGGGAGCTGCAGGGAGGACCGAGGGCTTCTTCGTGCCCTGTGACCCGGAGCGACGGACTTCCGGGTTGAAGAAAAGAACTTTTACCTGACCCGGAAGTGATTGAGAATCACATGGACTGGGGTTAAGGAATACTTCCGGATCAGGGAATATAAAAGGACTGTGGGAGCTCCGGAGCTGAGTTGGGAGGCAGGGTGGCTAAGCGTCTGGGAGTGGAGGATTGGTTTATTGATTATTGTATTTTGTGATTTATTATTGGAGAATTGTGGAGAGGAGTGTGCTTTGTGCACATAATTACTATAATAAATAATTATTTGGACTTTTATCTGGTGTCTGACGTGTGGTCCGAGGGTACAAGGGTGCGAGAAAACCCTTAATCTGTCACACCATCTAACTGGCGGCAAGGTACGCTGCAAGATGCACAAATGGGAGACAACTACTGAGCTGATCACCTACACTATCACCTACTGCTGCCTCTCCTTTCCTTTCACCATCAGAGCAGAGATCCATAGCACGAAAGTTCCTGAAGTCATTTCAATTTCTACCTATTTGGACCCGCTCCTTCCTCCAGAGCCATATATATGCTTATTTAATTATCTACCTGACTTGATTTCAAAATTAATGTAGTATGCAGGCAGACACAGAGAACAAATTTGAAAAAAAAAATTAAAGTGTGAGAGTAGGGTTCACATTTTTCACTTTTCAATAATGAAACAATCTGTCATTATTAGCTCCAAAAATGGAAAGAACAAACACACATACAAAAAATCATATTATTCTTCATTCATATTCTCCAACACATGAGTAAGTAAGAATTTTCAATTTTAGATTTTTTTAGCACTATTCTCAAAAATTAAGATATCTTAGAGCCACCTAATTATTTTGCTCCAAACACCATCAAACACCACTGCTTTGTGTTTTCGAAGGTGCCTGAAATTAATGTTAATCTTTAAAATACAACTTTAAACACAGAAAATTAAATTAATAATATCTGTAAAATCACTTTAAGAAAAAAAATAACATACTTCCTACATAAGTTCTCAAAACTACATTTTTGAGTAGCAGTTTACTAGTGTACAAATACTAGCTAGCCATCAACCTTTCCTGGCCAATACCTTACTGGAATGGAATGTGTACTCTGAAATTTCTTGATTCAGATTAAATACTGAGGATTTAACATTGTCCAGCAAATATCTTCTGTTATTCTCGTGAGGTTTTCATGTTCCACCCAACCAGAGTGCTGACTTCTAGAGTTTTAACACCTCTCTTCAGCAGGCCACTCCATGAAACACCACAGTCTTATGTTTAATGTATTCAAATTCTATTTTTTAATACTCCATGAGAAGCAATTTTGCAGTAGTTACAGCAAGAAAGATCTGATAAGACTTATTTCACAAAGTAAAGAGAAAACCTTACATGTGAAACTAGACAACAGTAAATTTGCCTTGTATGCTAAATGAAACAGGGAAGAGAGGCTTCAATCAAATATTAACTAATCAGATTTGTTTTTAAATCTTTGTTTTTTAAATTTCATTACTCTTTCACATGATAGTTTAATGCTTAAAATGGGGGATATAATTAAAGATACAGTGGGATGCAAAAGTTTGGGCAACCTTGTTAATAGTCATTATTTTCCTGTATAAATCGTTGGTTGTTACGAGAAAAAATGTCAGTTAAATATATCATATAAGAGACACACACAGTGATATTTGAGAAGTGAAATGAAGTTTATTGGATTTATAGAAAGTGTGCAATAATTGTTCAAACAAAATCAGGCAGGTGCATAAATTTGGGCACCGTTGTCACTTTATTGATTCCAAAACTTTTAGAACTAATTATTGGAACTCAAATTGGCTTAGTAAGCTCAGTGACCCTGACCTACATACACAGGTGAATCCTATAATGAGAAAAGAGTATTTAAGGGGTCAATTGTAAGTTTCTCCTCCTTTAATTTTCTTAAGAGTAGCAACATGGGGTCACAAAACAACTCTCAAATGACCTGAAGACAAAGATTGTTCACCATCATGGTTTAGGGGAAGGATACAGAAAGCTGTCCCAGAGATTTAAGCTGTCTGTTTCCACAGTTAGGAACATATTGAGGAAATGGAAGACCACAGGTTCAGTTCAAGTTAAGGCTCGAAGTGGCAGACCAAGAAAGATTTTGGATAGACAGAAGTTTATAATGGTGAGAACAGTCAGAGTCAAACACAGACCAGCACTAAGACCTACAACATCATCTTGCAGCAGATGGAGTCACTGTGCATCGTTCAACCATTCGGCGCACTTTACACAAGGAGATGCTGTATGCGAGAGTGATGCAGAGGAAGCCTTTTCTTCTTCTTCTTGGACAAGCCAGCTTCATTTTGGAATAAGGTGCTGTGGACTGATTTAACTCAAATTCAGTTATTTGGGCATAACAAGGGGCGTTATGCATGGAGGAAAAAGAACACAGCATTCCAAGAAAAACACCTGCTACCTACAGTAAAATATGGTGGTGGTTCCATCATGCTGTGGGGCTGTGTGGCCAGTGCAGGGACTGGGATCTTGTCAAAGTTGAGGGACACATGGATTCCACTCAGTATCAGCAGATTCTGGAGACCAATGTCCAGGAATCAGTGACAAAGCTGAAGCTGCGCCGGGGCTGGATCTTTCAACAAGACAACGACCCGAAACACTGCTCAAAATCCACTAAGGCATTCATGCAGAGGAACAAGTACAACGTTCTGGAATGGCCATCTCAGTCCCCAGACCTGAATATAATTGAAAATCTGTGGTGTGAGTTAAAGAGAGCTGTCCATGCTCAGAAGCCATCAAACCTGAATGAACTAGAGATGTTTTGTAAAGAGGAATGGCCCAAAATACCTTCAACCACAATCCAGACTCTCATTGGAACCTATAGGAAGTGTTTAGAGGCTGTAATTTCTGCAAAAGGCGGATCTACTAAATATTGATTTCATTTCTTTTTGTGGTGCCCAAATTTATGCACCTGCCTGATTTTGTTTGAACAATTATTGCACACTTTCTGTAAATCCAATAAACTTCATTTCACTTCTCAAATATCACTGTGTGTGTCTCCTATATGATATATTTAACTGACATTTTTATCTGTAACAACCAACGATTTATACAGGAAAATAATGACTATTAACAAGGTTGCCCAAACTTTTGCATCCCACTGTATGTTAAGTATAGTTCAAAATTAATACACCATTCACATAACAGTATAATACAAAATGCAAAACTGCTGAACTAATTTTATCATTAGGGGACATTTGGAAGCGCAAACTGCTGCTTAACAATACAATGCATAATAGAAGCTAATGTACCCAAATACATGTGTTTAAGTTACATCATGCAAGAATAAGTTGTGATAATAAATTACAGTAATGGTGCAGGTGGAGAAACCAAATGAAACAAGCTATACAGCTAAAAATAAATTCTTGCTTTTAATATCAAATACTTCCCAAAAGATAGTTATTTTAACTGAGTAGATTGACTTGAATGTTGTCTGAATGAAAGGTTTTATTGCATAGTAAATTATTTCTCAGAGGACAAAAAAAATGCATGTGCAAGAGGAGTGTTTCAGAGTAGCGTTTATAAATTTAGCACATATTTAAAGAAAATTCTGCTGAAATATGCAATACATAAAATATGGGTGAGGAAGTGATTTCCATTTGGATTCAAACCGGTATTCAGTTTTGAACATTTTATAGAAAGACTGATGTCAACACTGTACTTGTGTGATATGCACGCATAATGGTTGGTATTGATGTTGATAGATAGATGACAGAGAGAGAGAGATGACAAACACCCATCTCAAACATACAGAAGATATGAAAACAAACAAGAAAGAAAACTTCTGACTTAGCAGTCACAGTTCCAGTGAGTAATTTTGGAGGTGTATCGTCATTGGTGTAAAGGAGCCCCAGTAGCTTTTTCAACACACTTCTGCTGAAAATACACTTCTTATTGTGTCAGAGAGAGAATGTGCTACATTGTTTGTATGGGCAGTAGTTACATCCCTCACAGTTTTATAGAATAATGTAATATATATCACTATTCACATTAAAAAAACAACTTCCTAAGAAAAGAAAAGAAAAAAAATAAATAGTCTGATTTCTTCAGCCAATGTTTATATCTTTTAAAACAACATTTCTGATTATTTTATGGAATTCTTTATCAAACATAAATGCTTAACAATGCCTTGAAAATGGCTTACCCTTTTCCTTTTTTTAAATATTATTTTTCTTTTAACTCTATTCCTCTTGAGCTCTGGTGTTCCAAAGATCATTCCACCAGCACTCCCTATGTTGATATATTGGGAAGAAATGTTTTATCCAGCTTATAAATGAACTAAACCTCAAAATGTGTGCAAACAGAGTCACTAATACTAAGTGATGAATTTGAAGAACAATTTGGGGACTGGAATAACAAAGATGTGAGTAAAGACCCGCTCTTAAGCTTTAACCTTATTGACAGCTAGAAGAGAAGATGGCAAAACAGACTTCTATATCTGTAACTAAAAAGTTCTAGCTGCTGCATGGTATCTGTACCTGTATCTGTACCACTTGATAAAATGAGTGTTTCAAAAGTGAATCCTCAGCTACAGCATAGTTAAATTAGTGCATTCAAGAAGTGCTCTGGATGAAATATAAGGGTTGTTCTCTTGCTCTCATCATGATTTATTAAACTTGATTGTTCTAGGGCAAATCAATTATTTGTTTAACTGCTCTGGAGCAACTTTACACTGAATAGTTGTACATAAGATGGGGTGGGGGTGTCAAAAACATTTTCTTGTTCCTATTGTGTAAAAGATTTTCTTTAAACATTGCTAATGTTTCATTCTGCAATTCTGGCGATTTTTTTGACTATCTGTTTCATTTTGCATGCTTTGGCTACAAAAGTCTCTCCATTCTCATTATTTTCTAACCATCACCTAATGGACTTTCCAGCACAGTTTCACATTTCTAAAGTGTAGTCAGTATACCCTCTTTTTCTGACAGCCAATAAAGTGTTGCCTGACAGAACTGGTGCTCTACAAAAGCTTTAGCCACATTCCCTGGACTTTTTTACTCGTTATTTCATTTTGTTGTAGTATGTACAACACAACATAACACATCAGACTGGTTTGTCTCTAATCTGTTTGTGAGTTCAAAAAGACTTGCATTACTTATTCCTCATAGCTGTATTATATGAATTGTACATCTGGCTGAGTGCTCACTGGTTCTTATTTCTTGCAAAAACACAAGGCATCCCTAGGATTTAACACAGAATCGAACAGGATGAGTTGCAGACTGTGTGGAGTGATTGGCTAGGTGTGTCAAACTACACTGTAGAGTGTCATGGCTACCTCTAACTCACTGTAAATGAAGATTTCAACTGGAAATCACTGGAAAACATGTGTAAACTGGCAGGGCCTTAAGACAAGGTTCAAGACCTCTCTCCTTGAGCTGTGAAGTGACTGCACAAACTACTGTGCAACACAATGTGACCCCAGTAATGTTAAAATTTAAATAGTTGTTACTTATCTTCAAGTGTTGCTTCATTTTATGTGGTACCAAAAGTTTAATTTGCTTTATACCCTCACAATTGTTAAGGCAGCTTTTTTCACACTTTCAAACAAGTAATGAAAAACTAGATTGCCAAAAGAAAAATGTTGGTGAATCCGGGAAGATACTCAAACTGTGATTTTCACATTAAAAACAATGAGCCCTGAGAGTGGATAATTAGTATTTTAGAAACAGTTTTTTTGAGGTTTAATCATGGACACAGCTACAGAAGTTTAAAAATGAGCAATGTAATTATAATAAAAGGTTAATTTGTTGGTTTTATATACTTTTTTCATTAAACATTCATTCTGACTCTCTACTGTTAATCATTAGATAAGATAATTGCAGCTCTTATGAAGAGTGCATATTCATTTGTGCCTGTGTCTTTTAAGCAGCAAAATGATTTACTTTTTGAATGGATACATAATAAGCAAGCAGAAATGATCAGATTGCATGCACTGCAACTATAATACTTAAGTGTAGAAAGAAGTATATTTTCAAAGGTGAACTAAGAACTGATAAAGAGACTGGTTACAAACATCATATCTACATAACTTACTATGCATATGGATATGACACTGTAAGGCATACAACCACTAAGGCCATTTTTTACAAGGCAGCACAATAGACAGACAAGATAGAAGAGGAAAAAAAACATTGCAGCTATGAGGTAAGTACTGCTATAAAAAAAATTGATTGTCACGTGCAGCTGACAGGAAAAGACTATTTAATCTATTGAATAATTCTAGCAAATCAAAAATGAAATAAACAATGAAGGGATTGTTGAATAATTATAACTAAAAAAATTTACAAATATGCAGGAAATCATTAACTTTCAAAGAATGTAAAGCAGATGGAGCTTTAGCATTATAGTTTTGTGTCGTGGTGGAAACAATACATCTTTTTTGTCATGCTCTAATGATTTAATTCTAATACACTATAAATATACTGAATGCACTACGAAAGAAAAAACACCACTGCTTCCTAGTTTGGCAGGCAGGGCTTCAAAAATCTATACTAATAAAAGGCAAAGCCCTCACTGACTGACTGACTGACTCACTCACTCACTCACTGACACACTCATCACTAATTCTCCAACTTCCCGTGTAGGTGGAAGGCTGAAATTTGGCAGGTTCATTCCTTACAGCTTACTAACAAAAGTTAAGCAAGTTTCATTTCGAAATTTACGCGTAACAGTCATAACTGGAACCTACTTATGTACATATATACTGGCCATAGCCTGCAGCTCCATCGCCCGTGTGAGGCGAGTTGCGCTCTCATCGCCATGCCGCGCCACGTAATTGAGTGCCTGTCCATATAAGGCCGTCCATCAGCGGCAATCCAAAAGAAACACTCTACTGCTAAATATTCGCGGGTTTAGGGCTGTGCTTATGGAAATGAACATGAGATGGTCAGGGTGGTGTTTAGCACAAACTCAGCGAAACTGCGAGAGAAACTTTTAAGTGACGGGTCTTAGCTAACATTAAATAAAGCCGTGGACATCGCATGAGATAGCACAAGCATAGCTCAGAACCTTTGATGCATGTATTCCGAAACGGCTCACGCGGAACTGATTGTGAACGCAGTACGCAGAAAAAAAGCAAAAGCTGCAAAGAGCGAACAAAAAAGCATTACACAATTGAGAAGGCAGCAAAGGAATATGAAGCGAGTGACGCATATATGCATATTCATAAGTGCAGCTACTGCGGAAACAAAGCAAACGGTGCAAAAAGTCAATATACAGCTAAAGGAGGACATTGTAAAAAAAAAACCTGTGCATGCAGTGTGTGATGTCTCAAAAGAGGAGGCGAGCTGTTTATTGATGCAGTAAGAAAGGAATCGATGAATTAAACCTGATATCTTTACAACGGTTGACAAACACGGAATGTAACTTGAACACAAACACATCCTCCAAATATGAACCTGATTGAAAGAAATAATGATAATCAAATCCTTGATGACAGCAACACTCATAACAGTCATTATTTTTAAAATGTTCCCTTTTCTTTTCATAACTTGTTTAACACACTACTTCTCGCTGCAGCCTTGAGAATTTTGCTATATATATATATATATATATATATATATATATATATATATATATATATATATATATATATATATATATATATATATATATACACGATCTACATATTGTCAAACAAACCACGTGGTATCAATGTAAGAGGCTTCAGGCTTAGCGCTGGCGTCCGAGGTTGATTCGAAGTGCGGTGAGTGTACACCTGATGAGCCCAGAATTAGGGTGAAAACACATGTCAGCGTACTCTTTGCATTATTTGACAGTAAAACTATTTATATATATATATATATATATATATATATATATATATATATATATATATATATATATATATATATATATATATATATATATATATATATATATATACAGGGAGTGCAGAATTATTAGGCAAGTTGTATTTTTGAGGATTAATTTTAATATGGAACAAACACAGTGCTATCAGTCAATCCAAAATGTTAATAAACCTGAAACCTGAATGTTTCTAGCAACGGAAATGTGAGTGTGAACATCATCAGGGGAATACATATGTGCACAATTATTAGGCAACTATTAGTGTGCAGATTTATTATGCAACTAAAGGAAAATGAAAATTTTCCCATCTCACTTGTTTATTTTCATCTGTTATAGTGAGAATAATAAACAAACACCTCAAAATTTACAAATAAACATCTCTGACATTTCAAAAAAATAAATCAATCAATCAATGACCAATATAGCCACCCTTCTTTCCAATAACAGTCATAAGCCTTTCCATTCATGGAGTCTGTCAGTTTCTTGATCTGTTGGATCAGCTTTTTGTAGAGCAGTGACTACAGCCTCCCAGACACTCTTCAGAGAGGTGTATTGTTTAATTCCCCGTAAATCTAAGCGTTTAAGAAGTGCCCACAAGTTCTCAATAGGGTTTAGGTCAGATGAGGAAGGGAGCCATGTCAGTATTCCTTCATCTTTAAGGCCTTTACTGGCTGGCCACGCAGTGGGAGAACTTCGATGCAAGTGATGGAGCATTGGCCTGCATAAAAATCATGGTCTTTTTCCTGTATCACTGTTTGAAGAAAGTGTCTTCGAAAAACTGGCAGTAGGTTTGGGAGTTGATTTTGAGTTCATCTTCAATGCAAAAAGGTCCAACTAGCTCATCTTTAAAAATACCAGCTCATACCAGTACCCCACCTCCACGTTGGAGTGGAGCTCTGTGCCCTTTACTGATCCACAGGTCCATCCATCTGGTCCATCAAGAGTCACTCTCATCTCATCTGTCCATAAAACCTTTGTAAAAAATCTGTCTTCAGATATTTTCTTGGCCCAGTTTTGGCGTTTCAACTTATGTTTCTTGTTCAGTGGTGGTTGGGTTTCAGCACTCCTTACATTGGCCATGTCTTTGAGCACTGAACACCTTGTACTTCTGGGCACTCCAGGTAGGTTGCAGCTCTGGAATATGAAAGTACTGGAGGATAATGGGTTCCTGGTAGCTTCACATTTGATTCTTCTCAAATCTTTGGCAGCTAATTTGTGCCTTTTGTTCTCAACACGTTTCTTGCGACCCTGTTGACTATTTGCAACAAAATGTTTGATGGTTCTGTGATCACACACCAATATCTTAGCAATTCCAAAAGTGCTGCATCCCTCTGAAAGACTTTTTACAATTTTGACTTTTCAGAGTCAGTTAAATCTCTTTTGGCCCATTTTGCCTGAGGAAAACTAGCTGCCTAATAATTCTGCACACCTTGATATAGGGTGTTGATCTCCTTAGGCCACACCCTCCCTCATTACACAAATACACATCACCTGACGTGCTTAAATCCAATAAGCATTCAAGTTAATACAGCTTGGAGTTGGAATATCGCATTAAAATGATGATATGGTCAAAATACTCACTTGCCTAATAATTGTGCACACAGTGTATATATATATATATATATATATATATATATATATATATATATATATATATATATATATATATATATACACACATACACATACATATATATCAGCGCTTCGATTCATTTTACCCTCACACCTGTGATGGACGATGCCGATTTAGCACCCCTTGGTTTGAAAAGAAGTATGAAAAAATATGAGGTTAACGCAGAAAAACAGATCACCAACTGAAGCTTTATGAATAATGGATACTTTATTCGCCATCAATAATTGCTTTGGTAAAGCCATACCCAGTGTAATCCTGCTTCCATTTTCTAATTTTTTAGCGACTAGCCATGATTAAATGAATGGTAAAAAAGTAAGAGCGAAGCGACGGTGACTTATTGAGGCAGGCAGGCGACAGCACAATAGCACGCGGGCTCGATGTAGTGCGCGTCAAGTCGATCTCTAATGCGCGATTAGATTAGAAAAAATATATCTTTTCAAGTTTTATTTGGATATAAGTAGGTTCTATTTAGTCAACAGAAATATCTTTGGTAGGAATGTAAGTTGAATTTAGTCTTTACATTTATATGGTGAAGAAAAATTTATGCAATGATGACTAAATTTAACTTACATTCCTACCAAAGATATTTCTGTCGACTAAATAAAAATTACTTATACTTAAAATTTAAATAGAACTTGAACAGATAATGATAGTTCATAATACCCATGCGGCACTAAGTGCACATAAGAGTGGAAGTCATCCATTTTAACAAGCAGCGTACTGCACGGATACGAAATAGCCTGTCCATTTAATTATTTAGGAATGGATAAATTAAGATTTTGTACAAATAATGTTTTTCATTTTTCTTTCTCGATGGATTCTGGCACCCCCAGCAACAGCTGCTTGCACCACAAAGGGTATATATACCTATACTAATAAAAGGCAAAGCCCTCACTGACTGACTGACTCACTCATCACTAATTCTCCAACTTCCAGTGTAGGTGGAAGGCCGAAATTTGGCAGGCTCATTCCTTACAGCTTACTTAAGAAAAGTTAAGCAGGTTTCATTTCGAAATTCTACGGCAGTAACGGTCATAACTGTAACGTACTTTCGACCATATATAGGGCCATAGCCGGCGGCTTGGTCGCCGTGTGAGGCGGAGTTGCGTCCCGCATCATCACGCCTCCCACGTAATTAGGTAGAGAACAAGGAAGAGCTCCAAAGAGCGCTGAACAAAAAACGCATTACACAATTGTGAATGCAGCAAAAGAATATGAAGGGAGTGACGCATACAGGCATGTTCATAAGTGCAGCTACAGCAAAACAAAGCACGGTATAAACCGTATGTTTAAATTATGTTTAAAGACACGCTCCGCTACCGTTTGTCATGCCTATAGCCAGATAAGACATAAAACGAGACTTTGGATCACTTTGTAACGGAGTTAAATTTGCTGTGGCGAGAAACTTTTAAGTGCTGGGTCTTAGCTAACATTAAATAAAGCCGTGGACACCGCAAGATCACACAAGAGAGCGGCTCACGTGAACTGCCTGTGAACGCAGTACGAGTGATCACTGCGATGAATGAAACCTGTTCAAAAAACGCATTACACAATTGAGAAGGCAGCAAAAGAATATGAAGTGAGTGACGCATGCAAGCATATTCATGAGTGCAGCTACTTCGGAACCAAAGCACAATGTTAACCTAAAGTTTAAATTAAGTTCATAGACAGGCTGCCGCTGGCATTTGTCATGCCCACGAAGCATACGATATTTGCGAGATACAAATTTAATGAGAAGACGCAGAGTTTAAACGAGACTTTTGGTCACTTTGTAACAGAGTTAAAATTGCTGTAACGGAGTTTAAATTGCTGGTATGCCAGTTCTGAGCTAACATTAAATAAAGCTGTGAACATCGTGAGATAGCACAAGCACAGCTGAGAAGCTTCAATGTATGTACTCCGAGCGGCTCACATGAACTGACTTTACAGGACTGGGAAAGGTTAAATTAAGTTTATAGATGCGCTACCGCTAAATGCTCGCAGGCATATCCACAACTTAATACCAGGAATGCCTGTTAAACATCTTAGATTCACGAGTACCGATTTGGGTAGTGAAAACTTTGATGAATAAAACCTGTTATCTTTACGACGGTTGACAAACACAGAATATAACTTGAACACAAATCATCTTCCAAATCTGAACCTGATTGAAAGAAATAATGATAATCAATTCCTTGATGACAGCAACACATATAAAACAGTGACAAAACTATTACATTGGTATATCTATACTAATAAAAGCAAAGCCCTCACTGACTGACTGACTCACTCACTCACTGACTGACTGACTCATCACTAATTCTCCAACTTCCCGTGTAGGTAGAAGGCTGAAATTTGGCAGGTTCATTCCTTACAGCTTCCTTAGAAAAGTTGGGCAGGTTTCATTTCGAAATTCAACGCATAATGGTCATAACTAGAAGCTATTTTTCTCCATATACTTTAATGGAGTTGCGCTCAAAAGCCGTGGGGGGAGGAGTTTCGTGTGACATCATCATACCACGTAATCACGCATTACGTAGAAATCCAGGAAGAGCTACGAAAAGCGCTGAAGAAAACATGCATTATATAATTAAGAAGGCAGCGAAACAATTAGAAGCGAGCGAGTGACATATAAAACCATATTCTGTGCTCACGTGAACTGGCGCAGTCGCACAAAAAGCAACAGTTCCAAAGAGTGCTGAACAAAAACCGAATTACACTGCTATGCTCAAATAGACAAACCGCACGCCATGGTACATAGTAAAGCCGCCTCTAAGCGCTGACTTCGAGGTTGATTCGAGAGGGATGCACTAAGTATGTACAGCGCTTCCCGATTCATTTTAGCCTCGAATCCCTTGGTTTGAGACGTATGACGCAGAAAGACAGATCACCAATTGAAGCTTTATGAATAATGGATACTTTATTCGCGATCAATGATTGTTTTGGTAAAGCCATACTCAGTGTATTCATTAGATGAGCGGTAAAAAAGTAAGAGCGAGGGGAGGGTAACTTATTGAGGCACACAGGCAAAACCACAATAGCAAGCGGGCTCGATGTACTGTAGTGCTGGCGTCAACTCGATCTGAATTGCGCGATCACATTGAAAAATATTTCTTTTCAAGTTCTATTTAGTCCATATGTGTCAAACTCAAGGCCCACGGGCCACATCCGCCCGCGCGTGTAATTATATCCGCCCGAGATCATTTTATATACTGTATTATTGTTATTAATGGCCCGGGGATATGAAGCGCTGGTAACACAATAAACTACAGATCCCATAATGCAGCACTTCAGCACGTTAATCAAGTCTAGCTTATGATGCTGCAAGTTATTGCGAAGCTAGCCCACGATGCGAAGAAAAGGTGATTCTGAACATAGAGCCTTTAAAACCGATGGGAGGCTGAGTATATGTTTACTGACATTGCCGGTAAACCCGTGTGTCTCATTTGTGGAGCTAATGTGGCTGTAATTACAGAATTTAATCTAAGAGGCACTATGAGACAAAACATCAAGATAACCTGAAAGACCTGAATGCAATGCACAAGATACAGAAAGCAGAAGAGTTAAAGAAGAATCTGACACTTCAGCAGCTGTTTTACCTGCAAAATCACAAAGTGATTTCAAGTGAAGCTACTTTTATGGGAGACACAAATGCACCAGTGCAACTTGCCCCACTTTCCCTGTTGCCAAGTAATGTTGAACCAAGTCGGCAACGGTGTTCCCAAATCGCACTTTGCTGATAAACTGGCGCACTGCGCACTGAGTTCGCACGGGCGCTTTGGTGACTTTGAAGAACAAAAAAGAATTTTGAGTTGTTTAGCCCCATTTGCCGTCGATGTGGAAACTGCACCTGTGCAGATTCAGATGGAGGTGATTGAGCTGCAGTGTAATGGCACACTGAAGGCAAAGTGCGATACTGCCGCCCATAAGTTTATTCACTCCATTCCCAGAAATGCTCCAGCTCCGTCTACATGCGGCTCGAACCTTGTGCATGTTTGGTAGCACATATCTGTGTGAGAAGCTCTTCTCAGTCATGAAGACTAACAAAACAGCACACAGGAGTCGCCTCACTGATGAGCACCTGCAGTCCATCCTGAGAATCTCCACAACACAGAACCTCACACCAAACATAAACGAACTTGTTGCCAAAAAAAGATGCCACGCGTCCAAATCTGATAAAATGACATAAGAGCAAAGACAACTGAATGATTTGATTTGTTATTGCTGAAAAGAACAAATTTTATTTATATTTCCAGGTTTTGTTATGCACCATGTTCATATTTGAATTTGTATAATTTTGACAGGATATATTTTTATGGAGAGCAAAATCTTTTGAGATATTTAAAATTTAAGTTTTATTTTTATATAAAATTACATAAGAGTAAAGAAATTTGAATGTTTGTTCTTTTAACGTTTACTTTATTTCTAACTTGTATAATTTAGACAGGATATATTTTATGGAGAGCAAAATATTATAAGTTATTTAAGGTTTGAGTTGATTTATTCCGGAATAATATTCTGTCGACTAAATAAAAATTCCTTCTATTTAAAATTTAAATAGAACTTGAACAGATCTGATATGTTGATCAACTCAAGCTAAAGCGATCTTGGGTGCTGCAACAGGACAATGACCCAAAACACACCAGCAAATCCACCTCTGAATGGCTGAAGAAAAACAAAATGAAGACTTTGGGTGGCCTAGTCAAAGTCCTGACCTGAATCAATTGAGATGCTATGGCATGACCTTAAAAGCGGTTCATGCTAGAAAACCCTCAAATAAAGCTGAATTACAACAATTCTGCAAAGGTGAGTGGGCCAAAATTCCTCCAGAGCACTGTAAAAGACTCATTGCAAGTTATAGCAAACGCTTGATTGCAGTTATTGCTGCAAAGGGTGGCCCAACCAGTTATTAGGTTCAGGGGCAATTACTTTTTCACACAGGGCCATGTAGGTTTGGATTTTTTCTCCTTAAATAATAAAAACCATAATTTAAAAACTGCATTTTGTGTTTGCTTGTGTTATATTTGACTACTGGTTAAATGTGTTTGATGATCAGAAACATTTTATGCGACAAACATGCAAAAGAATAAGAAATCAGGAAGGGCAATAGTTGTTCACACCACTGTGTATATATATATATATATATATATATATATATATATATATATATATATATATATGTGTGTGTGTGTGCGTGTGTATATGTAGATATGTATGTATATATATATGTTTATATATATGTGTGTGTATGTATATATATGTGTGTGTATATATGTGTCTGTATGTATATGTATGTGTGTATATGTAGATATGTATATTGTAACAAACTTAGAGCCAAACAGAAGAAAGGTTTGGGGTTTTCCGGCCCCATATATTGTCTACAATCCAGCTCCTAATAAACAAAAAACGGTCAAACAGAAAAACAAAACAACTGCATCTGCGGCGCCATACTAGGCGTCGGCCATTATATGGGAGGAGCGGAAGTGGAGGAAGGCTGGGAAGGAGGCATGAGGGATGCTGGGACTGGTGGCGTCAGGGAAGATGGCGGAGGAAGGGTGGAAGTAGACACACTGCGGTATAGTGGCTCATGGCGGAGCGTCTTTACTTCTGGAAAACAAAGGAAAAGGTTAGTACCCGCCATTCCCGCGACAAGCGTCTCGATGTGTTTTAAGGTCCTTCAGCAGCCTCGTAGTCGTGCATGCGTGACAATATATATGTGTGTGTATATATATATATATATATATATATATATATATATATATATATATATATATATATATATATATATATATATATGTGTGTGTGTATATATATGTGTATATGTATATATGTATGGATATGTATATAATATATGACAGCAAAACTCATCACTCACAACAGTGACAAAACAATTACATTGACAATCATGTTACGTTATTTTCAAAATGTTTCCTTTTCTTTTTCATTACTTCTTTAACACACTACTTTTCCGCTGTGAAGCGCAAGTATTTTGCTATATATAGATATATAGATATGACAGCAACACTCATATCAATGACAAAACAATTACATTAACAATCATGTTACACGTTTTTTAATTTTAATTTTTCCATTTCTTTTCATAACTTCTTTAACACACTACTTCTCATCTGCGCTGGGTATTCTGCTATATATATATATATATATATATATATATATTAGTGGTGGGAATTTAACGCGTTAATTGTGATTTATTTATTTAAAAAAAAATAACATGTTAAAAAAATAACGCATTTAATCACACTTTGCATTCCAAGCAAAGGGGAACTTTTGTCAATGCATGATTTCCTGGTACACCGATTACATTGAAGCACACATCAGAGATACAAAAATGGAATAGTCGGAAAAAGCTGCGTTGCTAGGACTGATCGGAGGTAAATGTCATTTCAAAAGACTACCGCGGAAGCCTTGATAAAAGCGTGGTTTTGTGCAAACTATGCAAAGCAGTTTGCATATCACCAAAAGCACTTCAACCTTACGGTCCCTTATAAATGCAAAAGCGTGTTGCAGCGAGCACATACCGAAGACTATTTCAAGTAAAATTCAACAGCTTTATGACACTGAAAAGCAAGCAAAATTAGATGCATTACAGAAAGCGGACTTTGTGGCTCTTACTGGGGATCACTGGACTTCCGTGACTGTTAGTATTTCTAATTACAAAATGTTCAATGATCACACTATTTTAGCCTAATGTACAAAATAATTTTTGGCTAAGGTTACTCAGAGTTTAAAGATGAAGCTGGTCAAATTACCTTTTATGTTTCTGACTTATTTTGTAAGAAGAAAAACTGCACTTTATGTTGAAATTTTTGTTATTAATATTTAAAAACAATACCATTCTGAAAATGTACTTAAAATACCCCTTTATTTTTAAGTCTGCCCAATTTTAGCCATTTTTTTTTAGAAATTAAAAAAGCTGCAGTTTACAATATTCATGTGTATATGTATGTGTTATATATGTAAATATGTATATATAAATGTATATATATATGGATGTATATGTATATCTATACTAATAAAGGCAAAGCCCTCACTCACTCACTCACTCACTCACTGACTCATCACTAATTCTCCAACTTCCGTAGGTAGAAGGCTGAAATTGGCAGGTTTCTTTTTAAATTCTAAGCCTAATGGTCAAAAAACGGGAAGGTATTTTTCTCCAATCTGTAATGGAGTTGAGCTGGAATACGGGGGGAGCGGGTTTCAGGTGACATCATCACACCTCCCACGTAACCCAGGGGAACTGATTGTCTAGACGAGAAAACCAGGAAGACCTCCAAAAGCGCTTAAGAAAACATGCATTATATAATTAGAAGGAGCAAACAATAAGAAGCGAAGCGAGTGACATATACTCCCATATTCATCAGTGATGCTACCGAAAAAAAAGGTGTAAACTAAACTTTAAATTAAGTTCATAGACAGGACCGCGTTTTGCATCAACGGGTACCCGGGGTACAAGTTTAAGGGAGGGCTAGGATTTTAAACGGGGTTTTGATCTTGGTAACAAGTTAAAAAGGTGAAGGGTGCAATGCAAATTGAGACTGTGTTTGGGGGATTAAGTTAAGAAGGGGGGAGTCCGCCATCAATCCCTCCCATTCATCTAATTTCGCTCTGGGGCTGCAGCCCCAGGCTAAGCTGCTTCGACAACTTTGTCAGACTGCCACCAAATACTCACAAAAAAATCCACAAGTTAATACACTCTTCACACTGAATCCTCCAGGCACTATTTAAAAAAAGGGTTACATCGACAATCGTTTGGCGTTTTTAAAATTTTTCCCTTCTTAGCACAAGCACAGCTGAGAAGCTGATGCATTGCTCCATAACTGTTAAAAAATAATCATTTAATCACACTTTGCATTACAAGCAAGGGAGCTTTTCAATGCATGTTTTCCCTGGTACACATTACATTGATCAGCACACCCGATTCATTTTCCCCTCGCACCACCTTAGTTTGAGAAGAAGTATGAAAAATATAGGGGTTAACACAGAAAAACAGATCACCAATTCAAGCTTTATGAATAATCGTTAACCAAATCAATAATTGTTTTGGTAAAGCCATCCTCCTTCCTTTTTATAATTTTTTGCCACTAGCCATGATTAAATGAACGGTAACAAAGTAAGAGAAAGCGAAGGTGACTTATTTAGGCAGGAATATATATGACAGCAACACCTCGACAATGTCAATCATTTCGTTTTTATTAAAAAGGGTTTTCCTTTCATTTTTATTACTTCTTTAAACACACTACTTCTCCGCCTGGGCAGGTATTTTGTATATATATATTATAGAATTACCTCCAAAAAGCTGGAGCTTTTGATATCATGAGCGTGTGTACAAAAACTGGGGTCTCCTGCCCAGCAAGGTCGGCACCACCCTTTGCATGCATATACTGTGCCGGGCCCTTTTAGACGCGACTGGGCCTCTGCCTTAAGTCAAAGTAGGCACTTTTTAAATTTTTTCTCCCCTGCTTAAAAGCCAGACAAGTGCAAACCGCGGGAACCCCTTTTATAACCTGCGAAAATAATATTAAAGGGGATTCACACTTTCTTTTTACTAAAGGCCTCGCGTGAATACGCCTTAGGGGACATCATACCAGCTCGGGAAAAGGGGGTACATAAAGAAGGGGTTCGCACCCCGGAGTTTTTTTTTGAAAAAACCCCTACTAAAGGGGCAAAAATTTTAATGGTAGATTTCCACAAAGCCGTGATTTTAAGGGTGCCTTAAAAGGGGATCTACTAGAGAATGTCCCTATACATTTTAGCTGCTGTTAGTTACTTACCTGTTGTTTACAGTCTTTAAAATGAAATTTATAACCACCCAGTAGGTGTCAATGCCTGAAAATCTTAAAGCGTTAATGTTTTACTGTTTAATAACTTATAGACTATATTTATTATTTCTCACTTGACTCCAGTGACCAAGCTATACCACAATATATAAAAAGCTATACACACAAGTATATAGTGTATATATATATGTATAAAGGATATATATATATATATATATATAAAAATACACAACCCCCCTCTGCATACATAATAATACATATATATAATTTGTGTGTGTTTATATATGATTAGATAGGTAGTATATATATATATATATATATATGTATATTAGATATGTATAAAATATGTAGATATGAAGATATGTATGTATATATTGTGTGTATATAATAGCAGGGTTGTATGTGTGTGTGTGTGTGTGTGTGTGTGTGTGTGTGTGTGTTGTGTGTGTATGTATGTATATATATATATATATATATATATATAAGACAGCAACCAAGCTGTGAGAAACAGTAAAAGGAGGCGGTAGGCGGGGTACATTTTCTGATGCAGCTAAGAAATAACTTTGTGGCTGCCCAAATACACAAATCAATTACTTTGAAATCATTTACATTATTTTTTAAAATGTTTCCTTTTCTTTTCATACTCTTTAATATAATTTTTATAATTAATTATATATATATATATATATATATATATATATATATATATATATATATATATATATATATAGATAAATAGATATGAGAACAAAATCTATCAATGAAAAACAATTACATAACAATCATGTTACGTTATTTTTAAAATTTTTCCTTTTTTTTTTAAACCTTCCTTAACACTACTTCCGCGCAAAGTGCGGTATTCTGCTAGTCTATACTAATAAAGGCAAAGCCCTCACTGAACTGACTCACTCACTCCCCTCCTCATCATAATCTCCAAGTTCCCGGTGGGTAGAAGGCTGAATTTGGCAGGCTCATTCCTCACTTACTTACAAAGTTGGGCAGTTCATTTGAAATTCTACGTAATGATATGAACGAAACTTTTTTTCCCATATAATGTAATGGAGTTGAGCTGGATGGCTGTGGGGGGAGTTTCATGGACACTCATCACCCCTCCTATGTAAAACTAGAGAACAAGGAAGACCTCAACAGCCCTGAACAAAACAGCATTTCACAATTGAGAAGGCAGAAAAGATTATGAAGAATGATGCATAAAAAGCGTATTCATAAATACAATTATATTCATAAGTACAGCTACCGGAAACAAAGCACGGGAACCGTAAGTTTATATTAAGTTTATAGACACCCCTCCGCTGCCGTTTGTCATGCCTACTGCAAATAACGGGTATTCACGAGATCAAGTTTACTGAGAAGACACGAAGGTATAAATGAGACTTGGATCACTTTGAAACGGAGTTAAAATTGCTGAAACAAGAACGGGAACACAACGTTAATGTTTTACTTTTTAATAACCCATAGACTACATTTTATTTCTTTCCCTTGCACTCAGTGAGTGAGGCCAATGCATATTCATAATGCAGCTACTGTGGAAACAAAGCACGCCGTGAACCGTAAGTTTACATTAAGTTATGACACTCTCCCGCCCCCGTTTGTCATGCCTCAGGGGAATGAGGGTATTCCGACATACAAGTTTACTGGAGAAGAGACAAGGTATAAAGAGACTTTGGATCACTTTGTACGGATTTAAAAATTTCTGTAGCAAGAAACTTTTAAAAGTGTGGGTTTTAGCTAATATTAAATAAACACATCCTCAAATCAACCTGATTGCAAGAAATGATGATCAAATCCTGATGACAGCAATACTACAAAACAATTATTTATATTGACAATCATTTCGTTATTTTCAAAATGTTCCCTTTTCTTTTTCATAACTTCTTTAACACACTATTTCCTAACGCGGTTATATATATATGTATCCCGTGTACATACATAGACAAGCCCACGCCCTGGTGCATGGTAGATCTTCGCCCTCTAGTGCCGGCATCCGAGGTTGATTCCGAGGGTATGCACTGAGTATTACGCCCGCTTCCCGATTATTTTCCTGCATCCCCTTGGTTTGAGACATATGAAAAAATATGCAGTTAAAGCAGAATCAAGTTCGTTATTTTTAAAATGTTTCCTTCTTAGCACAAGCACAGCTGGAGAAGCTTCATGCATGTACTCCATAATAGCTAAAAATAACCCTTTTTAAACACACTTTCAATTCCAAGCAAAGGGAACTTTGTCAATGCATGATTTCCTGGTACACAGGGACCGCCCCCTCTATCTAAGTACGTTAGCAACAATTTCCCCGGGGCACCATCCATTTCTCAAAAATCGTTTTATATATTATAATAATAAATTAATATTAATAATATAATCAGTTTAAAAAACTTTTTTTCCAAAATTAAAAGAGCTTGAGTTTACAATATTCATGTCCATGTCATTATTTGATTCGTGCCCACTCAAAACCTTTAATTAAAAAAATTTGCGATTTGGGGCAAATTTTCATATTGATTACATACGATTAATCAAGATTCATTATTACATGGCCTCTAATTAACAAAAGTGGCTGGCGGCCGGCAATCAGCCTATTAAGGAAGCCGCCCTGCAATCAAGGCTGGGGAAGGGTGAGGAGGAAGAGAGGTCGCGGGCAGAGGGAGGAAGGCAGTGTTTTATGTGTGGAGACAGTGGGTATTGACTTTGGGAGACTGGGGGTTTGGTGGTGGTCACTTGACTTTTTTATATAGTAGTGTAAATAAACGGGTGATAGGAAAGGTTACCGCCTCTGTGTGTCCATTTCACAATATATATATTTATGTTTATATAAATGTGGAGAAAATATATATATATATATATATATATATATATATATTTTATGGTGTGTATATATATATATATATATATATATATAATACATCAGTGGAACCTCAGATACGATTTCTGTATACAAAAAATTCAAGAATGAGGAAAGTATGAAAAAAATTTGGGTCTTCTAAAATCTTTTTGTTAACCAATAAAACACTTAATTTTGCTTGGCTTTTCTCACCCCTCAAGGGGGAGAGAGAGAGGAACAGGTTGAAAAAGGGGGGAGAGAGTGAGCTTGGAGAGATAAGGAGAGAGAAGCGCACACGAGCAAGAGAGATAAGGAGAGAGAGATGCGCACGAGAGAGAAGAACAATCAGCTCAGTTATGATCACATGATGCTCAGCAGAAAAGTTTATCCATACTACTATTGCAAGACATTTCGTTTTATCAGTCAAAATGAATTAAAATTTGCTGTCCTTTAACACTCATAAACCAAGTTATCATAACCGGAAGGTTCCACTTGTATATATTATTTATCAGTAAAATTTGCTAGGAAAATTGATTTTTATGTTGATATTTTAAAGTGGAACGGATTAACTGGATTTCCAATATTTTTTAATGGGGAAGATTGTTCTAGATACAAGAAATTCTATACAAAGCTCAGGGTGAACGATTTAAACTTTGTATTTTCGAGGTTCCACTGTGTGTGTGTATATGTATAAATATATATATATATATATATATATTTTATGTATATATACAGTGGAACCTCGTTCCAACATCCCGTTCCGCATAACCGGGTTTACAACCAAAAAATGGGAAACTTTGCCTCGTTCACAACCACACCTGGTATACGAACAAGCCAGGTTCCCTTGCCTGCCTGCAAGCTGAGCTGAAAAGAGAGAAATAGAGAGAGAAAGGGCGAGCGCATGCCTGCTAGGGGGGTGGAGGAGGAGATTGTTCCGTGTTTGCCCGGAAAAAAGCCAGCCCTTGTGTCCTAGTTGAGAGAGAGAGAAGGCGAGCCGCTGCCTGCTAGGGAGGGAGGAGGAGATTGCTTCATGTTTGCTGAACAGCCCAGTTTGCCCCAGTTGGGGAGAGAGAGAAAGGGGCGCAGAGCGGCCTCGGGAAGGGAGAGATGCTGCTGTTTCATGCCTTAAGGCTCAGTGCAGCTTAAACATCCCTCCCCCACAGGCAGCCGTGAGGGAAGAGCTGCCATGCTTTTCATTAAAAAGGCACTCTTGTTCATTGTTTTCAATGGCAGACTCTCTTTGTCTCACAGTATTTTAAAATGCAGAAACTATGGCTTTTAAGTAAGTGGAGAGGTCAAAGAAGTTTTAAGAAAATTTAAACGAGTAAAAAGAAAATTCAAAAGGGGAAAAAAATGTTTCCAGTTTAAATTAAATCGGAGAACCCTTGGCTTTCAAGCAGCATAAAAATAAACAAAGCCAGACTGCCAGTAATGTGGAGGGTCACAAAACGTTCTTTGGAATGGCTGCTGAGGCTTTCCCCACCAGCTAAACAGCTAAAAGCACCAGAAACCCAAGAAATACAAGGGGAAAACACCTGAAGGAAAACACTCATGCAGAACTCGTTTCATAAAGGTTAGTTTCTTGGTGGTTTTTTATTACGGATTTTTCAAAAGAAATTTTTTTTTAGTTCATAAATGCAATTTGTTGCAATGTTATTTTCTCTTTTTCCTTAAAACTCATGAAAGGTTTAGATGGAGTTTTTCAAAAGCCATTAGGTGCAATGTTACATTTTCTTTCAAATGTTCGCTTTTTTCCTTGTGCTTAAAACTCATTAAAAATTTTTTTACATGGAGGACTTCATCTGTGATTTTTGCAATGTTACTTTTTGGTTGCTTTACGTTGGTTTTAAATGAAGTTGGATTTGTGCGATGTTTTTCTGCTGTGCTTAAAACTCATTTTAAAAACATTGTTTACAGCGATCAGGCTTTAGGTTTAATGGCGGATCTCCTGAATCTCACTTTTTGTTTCTTAGGTTGGTTTTGCAAGCTGGGAATTTTTTCTGCTGTGCTTAAAAGTCATTTTAAAAATGCTGCGTGAAAACATGTGCTAAGAGATTAGAGAGCCGGGGAGCTGACAGGGAAGGGATTGGGGGCCGGATAGGGTGTGTGTGTTTGGCCGCTCCCAGAGAGAGGGTGGGTGGTACCAGCCCTGTAGCTGATCAGGGAGCCTGGGTGTTTGTGTCAGTGTTATTCAATGTTTTTTCATTAGTTTTTCTATTACACTTGGATTCTTGTGTAATTAATATATTTGGCTTAATCTTTAATATTTTACATATTTAACATACAGTTTATACGGGGTTAACGGATTAATTGTATTTACATACAACCTATGGGGAAACTGCGTTCACATCAATTTGGTTTACGACAAAGTTCTGGACAATTATGAGTAGTGAACTGAGGTTCCACTGTATATATATATATATATATACACAGTGGTACCTCGTATACGCTCTTTGGAATAAGTCCAACTTGGTATCGTCCTGTTTGGGCACAAACATTTTGCTGTATATGACCTTTGTTTTAATACATCAGGTCTAACCTTGTTACCATTCAGTGAACAACCCACGCTATAACCTCTGTGAACTTTCACATTGTGATATAGCGGGGCCACAGCTCCTTCAAAGTCCAGCTTTAATAAATAAATCACCGGGGGGTTTTTTTCTGGGCAATAGCCCCGTGAGCC
>NW_024379987.1:0-5469 GCF_016835505.1 Polypterus senegalus
AAAAAATAATTTTCTTGAACCCGAAAACCAAAAAAACCCCCAAAAAAAAACTGTTCCCAACCCCGGGGAAAAAATAAAAAAAAAAAAAAAAAATTAAAAAAAAAGGGCTTTTAAAAAAAATAAAAGGTTGATAAAAAAGTTAAAATTATAATAAAATATGCATCTATGGTATTCTTTAAATTAAAAAAGGACATTTTGGGAATAGGGGTCTTTTTAAAAAAAAAAGTTAATGATTAAAACTTTTATAAAAACTCTTTCAAAAAAAGATATGCTAGAAGATATCAGATGTTCAGTTCTAATTGTTTCGGACTTTATACTGGTATTATCATTTAAAAGAGATCAGTCAAAACTGCTAAAAAAAAGGGAAACTTTTTTTAAACGGGGGTTTTTTTGTTTTAAAAGGGGTTTTTACAAAGATTTTTAGATGTTTTATTTCAAAGTTTTTTATTTTCATGTTAAAGCAACGGGTCATTTATGACTACAAAAAAGTTTTTTTTTCTTTTCCAGGTAAAAAAAACATCTAGCAATCCCGGGTGTGGCTTCAGTGCTTTTTTTTTATGGTCTGTTCGCCATAATTTTTTCTTTTGCCTTTTAAAGGACTCCCTGCAATTTCCCCAGTTACGGGGTTTGGGGGTTTTGAACTTTTTTTAAAAAATGTGTTAATCTCATAAAATATGGGCACAAGTGTCACCCTAGGACCCCAGCATGAAAAACAAAAAAATTTAAATTTACTTTTCTGTTTCTTTTTAAATTAAAAAAAGTGAAAAAGCTTTCCAGTTATCACCTGTGTTAATAGGTAATTTTAGTTTTAGTGGAAAATATCAATTTTTTTAGTAACAGTGAGTTTTTACATGCCGACAAAACTGGGGAAGGGAGTAACTTTTTAAAAGGGAAAACCGTTTTTTTCCGTTTAATGCCAAGTGTATTTAAAAGTTTTCCTTTGTCGGGTCTTGTTATAAAATGAGCTAAGGAAAAAAATTTAAAACATCACACCCCCAAACCTAAAACACACGGGAATCTGTCTCGTGCAGGGGGGATTACTTTTTAAAAAAAACTTAAAATTATATTTCCCTTAAAATCACCCGGGCCCTTTTGGGGCTATATTTTCCTTTAAAATAATTACTTTCATTTTGGGAAAAGAACAGCTGCCTTATGTCTATTAACATTGATTATATTGCCCTGGATCCGTTTATCTTTGGGGTGTCTCCAAACGGTTTAAAAAATGAGAGATAAAAAAAAATTTTAAAATCCCAGACTTTTAAAACATGGGGCCCTGGTAGCATTCCCCTGCTCAGAAACCGATTACAAAGTGCATTTCCCAAAGCGGGACCCTTCTGCAGTAGTTCAGAATACTGACCTCTTACTACGCCAGCGCTGATACACAACCGCCTGCGCTTTAAACCATGCCTGAGTATTCTCAGAAAGAGGCTCTGTTTGAATTTTCGGCTGAGACAAAACTCTTGATTGTAAAACCCCTTTTTGGGTATGAAAAAGCTAATATTGTTTGCTTCAGTCCTATGAATTTGTACATTAATCTTTCGCCCAGATAGAGGGATATAAATGCTACATCTTATTATGCGCTCATCGTCTACCATTTGCTTACGCGCTTGAGAATAAACGGAACTTATTCATAGTAAGAATAAAAAATAAAAGGGTTTTATCCATCCGTTTCTAAAAAAATACTTGTTTGGGCATATAATAATCAAAAATATGCCATCCGTGATCCTTGATGTTTCCGGCGAGATTGTTCCCCTTTCAGTATTAACGCCTGCTGTAATGGACATCTGAACACTTTTATAGACCCAAAAAACTGGGTGTTTTGGAATGTCCCCAATCATTTTAATGGACATCCTAATTTGCCTTTGTCCCGGGGTCTAGGCACCACTTTGCGGGGCTAAAAAGTCGGAATTGGTTTAAAAGATTTGTTTAAACATCTGTTTCATCTCCATAACCTTTTCACCTTTGCAAAATTTTGATCCGGTCACAAAGTTGGTTTTCCGAATTTGATTAATAGATTCCGTTGTAACGGAGATTGATTCAGGCGATTCTGTTTTGCTCCGAGGTTAAAGGTCATCAGCGCTCAGGCCGTTTATGATGCGGAAGTGCCACGATTCCCAAAGACCACAGCCCGAGATATCCGCTCTGATTAGGCACAAACTTTTGAAAAAACTAAACGCCTTTCTTCATGAGGGAGGGTTAACAGGGGTAGAAAAAGGGTTGGTTTTAGATCGATTTTAATACAAATTATAAATATATTAATTCATTTTTGCATTTAGAGCGTCTCAATGTGCTTTAAAAGGGAACTGCTGCATCTTATTTAACTGTGTGGGTTTTAAGGACTTAGCGAACTAGTTATCACGTGTTTACTCGTTATCTGAAAAACCTTTAACTTTTCAACATCCATCCGTCTTTGGGAGAAAAATGCTGCGTTACGCAGGGATGGGAAAAATTGATTTCGCAGCTGATGAAAAGCAGCATCGCCCTGGACTAAACGCTGAGGGGGGCAGGGGGGGGGGCCCCCAAAAAGACAATCGCGGCCTTCTGTGGGGGTTGAATCAATCCCTGCCGGGGGACCGGGCTGCAGTTTCATCCCGTTCTTTTGGCCCGTAGGCTTCCCTAATTTCGGGCCAGCGGGGGCTTTGATCTGAGAGGGGACGTTTGATTTGGTTCCCGGGGGGTGCGAGACTGCTTGTCTTTTTGTGTATTTAAGGTTTTTTTTAAAAACCCAACCGTTTGAATGGGTGTTGTTCTTGGAAAAGGGTTTTTGGGGAAAAGTGAAGAAGGTTTTTTCTTAGATAAAAAACAAAAATTTAAAATAATGGGTCGATTAGATAAAAAGATATTTTTAAAAAAAATTTACAGGTACCAGGATTCTTTCCCAAAACAAATTGGCGGAGCGGCGGTTAAAAGGTCCCGGCCGGAGGTGTGTGTTTTTGTCCCGGGGAAAAAGGGGGCCCGACATCGGCTGCAGTGAGGCGGAGGCCATTCAGTCTGGGGTGGATGGAACAGCCTGAACTTGTCCGGCCCGGCTGGCATGCCTGAACCTGTCTTTGGAAGGGTGGGGGCTGGGAAGTGGGGGGTTGGTGATGGGTTCAGGGGCCTAGGCCCGGGCATGTCGAACTGCCTAGTGCGATGGGGCTGGGTGGCCAAGCAGGGGCGGGGTGGGGGTTCAAGGAGGGTGGGCACCCCAAATTCCCCTTGACAGTTTCCGGGAAAACAGATGGCTGGGCTAGGTCCAAAAAACCCGGTGGTTGGGGTGGGACTTCCTGTCATTAATCAAGGGCCTGATCAAGGTCACCCAAGGTCAACAAACAACCGGTGGTGGGGGGGGATTTCCCTGAAAGTCATCCAAGGTCAACTAACAACAGATGGTGGTGGGCGGACTCGGTCTTGTTAAAAGGGCGGGGTTTAATCTCATCAATCAATTTCGGTTAAATTTTTGACAAGCCCTGATTTACTCTCATTATATCTTAACATTATATCTTATGTTGCTTAAGTTCAACACAATTAAATCCACTGGTGGAAGTCCAGGGGGAAATCAAGGTAGCAATATGATTTATAATTTTATAACTGTAATATTTTAAATGGTCACATAATTCAGACTTTTGCTTTGAACTTTACAAACCAGTGGGAGGATACAGTAAAAGATCAGTTAGTTTTATAGTACACTGAACTGTTACAAGCAGAACCTGCATCTTTTTTTAACAATATTTTTAAGGTTTTGTGTTTTAAAAGGTAAAATTTTTTGACTATTGAGAGACAAAGATGAGCAAATATGCAATTACACATTCTTGGACTTCTGGCTAATATAAATTATGTTATGGTGAATTACAAAGAAATCTATACTTCACTTAAAATCTATTTTTGACAGTATAAAATCCACACTAAACTTGGTATGAAGGAAGAACAGCCAAAAAAACTGCAACCCAACTATCAAATTGAGGATTTGGGAGACACACAGCTAATGAACAAGATGGTAAGATTTATTTTAGGATTTAATTAACTTTTTTAGTTAATGATATACAGTATATGTAGTAAGTCATGAAAAGGCAAATATAATATAGCTGCCAGAAAATTTTACAACCTCTCATCAGTGCTCTCTGGAGGCCAGCATAAAATTCTCCACAGCCAGTGGTGAACCCATCTCAAATTTGGTCTATTCCCGTACAAGTGTAGCAACAGCCAGCACCACTCTATATGGGCCACCCATGCATTCTTTTTAAATCTCTGAAAAAAATCCCAAGTCATCTGGTGAAAGATAAGTACAATCTGTTTAACTGATTTAGATGGAAACACTGAGAAAGTTATTTCACAGTTCAACTTTGAAAAAATCCTTTCTGGAAATTCAGTTTTGTTTTGTAAGTGATATAAATTCACCATGTCATTGAAAATGCAAAGCAGGATGAGACTGATGGATTTGTGAATGAAGATTCTAGTCAAATTTCTGGTTCACATGATATTGTAACCACAGAACATTATCCGCACTAGATTGTGGTATACCCATCTTAGAGTGGATCAAATAAAAAAAAAGTTGGGATGTTAGTAAAGCACTTGATAGTAGTGAGGAGGAGGATGATGAATGTGCTTTCCCGTATCAGTAAGAAAATATTTATAAATCTAAAAATAGATGTTTGTCTCAGTCATACACATAAAAATGATATGAATTTATAGTCATTAAGGATGTTTCTTCTATTTCCTTTTACAGTGTGGAATGTTTTTGTGTTTGTGTCTGGACACTACAATATTTTGTTGTATCGGTTTTTTACTTTTTGTATTTGTGTATTCTTGTCGGCACAATGGTGCAGTGTTAGTGCTGCTGTTGCTACAAAAATGAAATCCGGGTTCCCCCATCCCGTGTTCCCCGTGTGGGTTGTTGTTATCTGTGTCTATATGCAGAGAGGTAGAAAAGTTACATTTCTCTGTTACATTTACTTGAGTAACTTTTAAAAATTGTACTTCAGAGTAGTTTTACTACCATACTTTTTACTTTACGGTACATTTGTGAAGAAATGAAAAGGGCCTGATTGCCTCAAAAGCTTATATATTGTAATCTTTTAGTTAGCCAATACAAGGTGTCATTTTTCTTGGCTTTTTCTCCGCTATATTGGGTAACTACTTGACTCGTCTTTTTCCATTTACACTTAGATCGCTATATTTTCAGGCGTAGCAACAATAATCGCATGACTCTGTTTCACCAATCAGACGTAGCACAAACTCTACAGGGTACATGAAAATCCAGAGCAATGTCTAATCTAAAACGAAGAGGATGAACACCCTGGGCCCTTTAGCAAAATTTCTTGCAAACAAAAGATGACTATATAACAATGTCTTATTGTCTGCAAACAAACGCATTTGCATACAAAAACTCTAACCTGCTAACCTAGAAACATGTCTTGTTTTTATTTTTTGGGTTTACATTGAAAGAGGTTTATGATTTTGGAAAGGCCTAAACAAAAAAAACTGAAAAGC
>NW_024379988.1:0-7000 GCF_016835505.1 Polypterus senegalus
ACAGCATGTTTCATGTTTTATCAATTATGTTATTTATGTTGTTTCTTTGACCACTTGGTTAACAGTAAACACTCATTCCCTTCCTTAAATTTATGACTCCTAAAATTATTTTTTAATTTATTTTTGTAGAAATGATGTACATAAAGTAATGCGTCAATTGAATGCAAAGGGGCTGCACAGACGACAGCTAGGAAATAGCAAAATTCTGAGATGCCAGTACTCAACAAAGGGCCCCAATCACACTTGGCACATTAATGGCATGTCTTCTATTGGTTTTGTTGTCTGGTTTTTTTTCAAATGTACATGATCCATATGATAAAAATAGAAAGTGTTAAACTGTGAAATCTGAGATTCTTATAAGGTACTTTAAACCCACTGTTTTTAATGTGGATGCAATGTTATTACTGTGTTTGCAGGGTTCATTTATTGAACTTTGTTTGTTACAGAAAAAGATAAATTGCGTTTTTATGGAATCTGGATTCATCTGTATTGATGGGTATGTAGAGACAAGCTGAATTGGTATTGTGATCAGTACTGTTCAGTTAATATTTATATTCTCTATGTATGTTTTTTTGCATATTTATATCTTTATGTAGATATTCAAAACGTGTTATATGGCTACATGCAGGGACCTCCAATCAGAATCCACGTTTCATTGCTAGATATTTTCTCGATGCTGTGGAAACAGAAAATGGTGAAATGTTTACTTTCGTTTCCAGCTAAGTCCTATGATAAATTAGTTTCTTTAGCTGTATATTGTTAGAAGATTTTCTTAATATTTTATAGAGCACTTTTCTGGTTGTGTGCTTTAAATTACTGTGTTTATTTATTTTTGAATTGCTATGGCTATAGGTTGTCCACACCTTGTGAGAGCAGATAGGGGTTATGAAAATTCTTTAGTTGCCATTATACAGATGTCTTTTAGATACCGTTTCCATGACAGTTTAGCAGGAGTTAACAGTTTCAGATATGGTAAGTCTATACATTATACATAATCAAGTAAGTATTAAAAAAATACCAGATTGTTTTATATTTCATTATCTTGGCTTTACCTTTAAAGATGAAAAAGCTATGTATAGTAGGAAAATGCACATGCTTTCAACAATTACTGCATCATAAAGCCTGTCACAAGTAAAGACGCTATGGTATTTGAAATAGTTTGGTCATTTTGTGGACCATTATATTATTACAATTAAATTACAATTAGATGCCTTAAACTAATAAACAATATGAGGTTAATTTCAGTGTATATGATAAAGCTCCGTCAGGGATGTGGATCTAAAAAAGAAAGGGAAACCACACTGGAACATAAGCACTGCTTTTACGTTAGGTGCCACCAGTTTGCAAAACAGAGCAGAGAACTTGCATATGGCAGTGTTTGAGCTAGCGTGAAAATGTGCGTGGCTTTATGCCAAGTTTAGGTTTTATACATCACGATCTTAGTGTGGAAACAGGAGTATGCAACATTTTTGTGCGTATACACCGTTTATACATGAGGCCCCAGGAGAAGAGGGGTAATCAAAGCCAACGTAAAGACAGAAAAAATGAAACAAGAAAAATATCAAATATATGAAACCAATAAAACAGTCAATATACACATGACACCAAAACCAGAGAAAGAAACAGAGAGTTATTTGCTTTTTTATCCACAACAATCTAGGATAGGGAAAAGGTGTCAGGGGTGACCTTTAAATTTTAAAAATTGTACTTACAAGAAAAAAAGTCTAATTTGGATTCCAAAAATGTAAAAACTCAAGCTAAGCTACAAACACATTCGATAAATCAATAGAAACCTTATGTGCCACTTTCTAATTTAATTTTGTATAACTTTATAAAGAACAGTCCCTATTAATCACAATAATTTATTTTCAGTTAATGAATTACTTAAAAGCAAAAATGTGAAACTAATGGAATGGCTCACTACTAATTCAGCTTCATATTTCTTTTTCCAGATTATGTTTATACTATCTGCTGTCTATAAGGAAAAAACAGTTGTTGTGAAATGTGATGGAGGGACAGACAACAGGTATTTACACAGCTTCATTGATTTTACTTTCTACGCCTCCATCAATGACTGGGTTGTACTTTTGTTGTGCACAGTAAGACCCAGCTTAACGCAAGGGGATACGTTCCAAGAAATCCCAGCACTAAAAGAAACAGCATTAAATGAGATCATCTTAACACGTAAATAATGGGGATAGGTGAAACAGGACAGAGAACAAAAATTTAGCATTTTTTTTGTTTTAGTTTGTAACATGTATAATTAAATACTTTTTTTATTACATTAATTATAGACATTTTTTATTGCTGATATTGAGTTTTATTCATAAGTCATTCGTGAAAATCAAAAATATTTGAGTAAATACAGTACATAATTTATGTTTTTGTGATGAGGAAGGTTCTTCCTCATTTGACACTTTTTGTTTTTTTTTTGTGAAGTCATCTAACGTCGTTTGCCTTTTTCTCTGTCATTCAGCAAGCAATTGTCGATAGCAAGACATCGCATCAATAAGTCTTTGTCTTGCCTTTGAACTTCTAGCAAAATTTGGATTGTTTTGTATGAACTGATCCATAATTTCCGTAAAAGTGATTAAACTTTTTTTTTGAAAAAAGTTGAAGTGTTAAACAATCTTTTGCAGCATAAATTCTGGTGCTTGCTTTTCTTCACGGGATAAAAATGTACATTTTGGAATTCTCTTCCAAAAAAGTCCCGTTTCATCAACATTGAAAACTAATTCAGCAGGATAATTTCCTTGTTCAATGATGGCTCTTAATGTCACTGGAAATGCAGCAGCTGCTTCTGTATCTCCACTTGCCACTTCTCCATTAATCTGTATGTTATGAAGATTATCTCTGTTTTTAAATCGATGGAACAATCCTTGACTAGCTATGAAATTTTCACTGGTGTTGCCTTTTTCATTCTGAGTGTGGTTAGAATTGATTTAGCTTTTTCCATTATGATTGCTTGACATATTGCATTTGACTTCATCGTCAATCCAGATGGAAAGTCATTTTTCCATTTCCTCACATTGTTTCTGGAACTGGTAATTTTTGTTGCAGAAATCTTTGTGGTTGTAGTTGGTGATGATACGATTTTTCTCTTTATTTTTTAAAATTGGCCGTATTGTTGAAGTTGACAAATTTAATGCAGTGCTGATATAAATTTTGCATTCACCTGCATCAAATCGTCTGAGCACCTGAATTTTAGTTTCCAGTGAAATGCTTTTTCTTGTCACTTTACTTTTCTTTTTCTTTGAAACCACTCATTTTAAAACTAAAAAGGGATAATTGTTATTTATTACAGTAAAATAAAATGTTATGTTTATATCCTTACACAATAATGTTGATGATCAATCCTAAATGAACAGTGGCCTTGCAGGCATACGTAATGTACTGTACTGCAATGATATCAAACGCGCAGAGAGACTGAATGTGAGTATCTAATCAAGTCATGCAATTGCGATGAAAACTGACACTGTATTTTCAATGATAATCACTGTGACTACAAAGTGAATCAATGAAAAATTTGAATTCCAAAAAACACATAATACCAAAACAGCTTTAAGCGACAGCGTTAAGCAGGCCTTACTGTATCTGAATTTGGGATCTCTAACTTCCTCTAAAAGGCTGTATACTCTTGGCAACACTAAATTCAAATGGTTTTAATAAGATATTTTAACAGTGTATCAGAATGAAGCATCCTTTTTGACCAAGTTATTTGGCTTATCAAACCTGTAAGCAGTTCTTCAATGACTTCCCCAAGCTATTCTTGAAAAGTCTTTTTTTTTTTTTTTGCTGTTATTTGTTTAAGCGCTGCTGATGGGATGATCACCTCCTTTTGCCTGACAGAACATTTGGCTATTAATGATTCCAGCTGCAAATGAGGAATTAGATAGAGTGCTAACCAGCTTAATTGATTGGTTATGATCTCATGTCTCATGTCTTGAATTTTAGGTTATGGGAGTATGACTTATAAATTACCATTGAAGTGCAAAAACATTTTCACTCAAATCATGTATGCAATTCCAAATTTTAAATCTAATTTTGCAGACTAAAAGGGATTTTATAACATTGCAGGAGAAACGTTTAATGACACATAACCCCACCACCCCCCACATACACACACTCCGCAGGCAGTGTTGCAGCTCAAGGTCATACAAAAAGTGGTTATCTGACCACTAAGCCAAGCTTTTCACATTTTTATTTCCTGCTTAAAAGTTTTATATACCAGCAAAGTGACTAATAAAAATTAATGAGTTTATAGCAATTACACATGGCAGACAGGACATCTAGGGCTTAATGATTGTGTACCCTTTAGATTTATAACTCAGAATCATGAATTGTTCAAATATTCTCTGGGGATCCATTAGTGATCATGTTCATTGTCAAAGATGACATATTTTTGCTTGGTGCATGGTGTACAATTCTGGCTATTAATTTAACTCAATTGATTAAGGCAAAGAGGTACAATATAATAAGACAGAGAACAAGAAAGAAAGAAATTGCAACTGATCATGATAATCAGAATATATTCTTATTCATTTGTTATTTTCAATATTTATTTTCTTGGCTTGGTTGACACAGCAACACTAAAAGAAACTGCTTAGGCAATGATGAAGCACTTCTTGTGTGCATGAGGTTTTTCTTAATCTTAGAAACACTATAACTTAGTCTTCAGCACTTTTACAGCACATATTAGGAATTACATTATAGACTGCATAATGAACACAAGGAATGGAGTAAAGTGTTTTTTATTTATATTTCTAAAAGAAATTTTGTTGATTTAGGTTGATTTGTTTTGAATCCTATTTTTAAAAATTTATCTATTTGTATGGAATTATGTGTGATTTCAATAAAATTAAAAATAAATAAAAATAAAAGAAATGTACTTTAGTAGTATGTTTGTATTGTTGTCACACTGCACCTATAGACACTGAAGGAAAGCAAAGTAAATAAATTTACATCAAACCAGGCTGTTTCATTTTGGACTACTCTGAAAGAGACAAGGCTCGCTGAAATATTGTGAAGGCTATTGCTGAAATAAATATTTTAAATACATGTACCGATTATCTAGACAAAGGGACCAAACTGGAAAAGATGAGCAGCATGTATGGGTGGTAAAGGATAATGATGGAAATATTCCAGTGAAAAGAATGTATTGAGCAGATGGATAGAGAATAAAGAGATGAATGAAGAGAATTAGAGAGAGAGAGAATTTTGGATGTTGTGGAGATAATACCCAGGAAGAACAACCGATTAGCAAGGAGGAAGTAAAAACAGCTATGAAGAGAATGAAGAATGGGAAAACCGTTGGTCCAGATGAAATTCTTGTGGAAGCATGGAGGTTTTTAGGAGAGATGGCAGTGGAGTTTTTAACCAAATTGAGTAATGCAATCTTGGAAAGTGAAAGGATGCCTAAGGAGTGGAGAAATATACTGGTACCGATATTTAAGAATAAGGGTGATGTGCAGAGCTGTAGTAACTACAGAGGCATACATTTGATTAGTCACAGCATGAAGGTATGGAAAAGAGTAGTGGAATCTAGGTTAAGAAGGGAGGTGATGATTAACGAGAACCAGTATAGTCTCATGCCGGGAAAGAGCACTATAGATGTGATGTTTGCTCTGAGGGTGTTGATCAAGAAATATAGAGAAGGCCAAAAGGAGTTACAGTGTGTCTTTGTGGACCTGGATAAAATATATCACGGGGTGCATAGAGATGAGAGGAAATTACATTATATGATATTGTATTAGGAGGTTGGGAGTGGCAGAGAAGTATGTAAGAGAGATACAGGATATGTATGAGGGAAGTTTGATGGTGGTGAGGACTGCGACAGGAGTAATGGATGCATCTAAGGTCGAAGTGGGATTACATCAGGGTTCAACTCAGAACCCTTTCTTATTTGCAGTTGTGATGGACAGGTTGACAGAGGAGATTAGACAGGAGTCCCCATTGACAATAATGTTTACATATGACATTGTGATCTGTAACAAGAGTAGAAAGCAGGTTGACGAGACCCTACAGTGGTGGAGATATGTTCTAGAGAGGAAGAAAATGAAGGTCAGCAGGGCCAAGACAGAATACATGAGTGTGAATGAGAGGGAGGTCAGAGGAATGGTGAGGATGCGGGGAGTAGAGTTGGAGAAGGTGGATGACTTTAAATACTTGGGATCAACACTATAGAGTAACAGGGAATATAAAAGAGAGGTCTTGTCCATTGTTGGAGATGTACGTGTAGGGAGAAGCTCTGTTAACAGCTGTGTTATTTTACCCGTAGTTTAAAAAATATCATTTTGAGATATCTAGCAATTACTCATCCCAAGAGGATCTAATAATATTACACACAAGTACAAATAAACATGAGAAGCAAACAGGGCTCAGAAAAAAAAGGATAAGGCAGCAAAAGCCCCATCAAAGTCTATGCTGGCCTCAAGTGATGAACCTGGAACAGTCGGGTGAAGGTAAAGACCTGATGCTGCAGCATCGGCTCCAGCTGAAAGTGCTAGTGGGACCAAAACTGCAAGTAAGAGGCCAAGGAGTATTTGTTGATGCCAGGAGGACTACTGGAGCTGAGCATGGCCTTTTCATCCCCACATTCAACTTCAGCCGCTTCCTCACCCAATGCACTTTCAACTCTACCTACGGAGATCAGGGAAGATTGAAAAGCACTCTCTGAGCTAAAGGTAATGCTTGCTTCACTCAGGGCCTCACCCAGGTGGGAACATAAATGATATAAAGCGAGATGGACAATTAGAGAAATAAAGAAAGAAATAAGGGTCTTAAATGAGAAAAATGAGAAACAGCATCAGGATATAAAAGATCTGGAGATACGTTTAAGTACTAAGTTTACTACAACCTTGACTGAAATGTTAAGAAAACTTGATGGAAAAATACAAGAAAATTCGAGTGCCTAAGAGTAAAATTAGAGTACTTGCTGCTCAGCTTGAAGATGCTAAGCAATTGCTTACAACCCGTATTGAAATAGCTGTATAGGAGTATA
>NW_024379989.1:0-9821 GCF_016835505.1 Polypterus senegalus
ATTACAACAGAAATTTACAAAGAGGTATCAGAAATAAGGGATATAAAAATATAAATTCAATTTTGAAAGAAGGACAAATCTGAGCTGTTTTAGGGAAACAGAAATTATAGTAACACGAGTGCAAGACAGAGAATTTTCTTTAAAAAAAAAAAAATTAAACATTTAAGGACAATGAAAAATTGTTATAAAGGAATCGTGGTGTTAACATTTACAAGGCAAACAAATAGTCTGAAGTCCCTAATAAGACCGGCGTGTGCAGAAAAACAAATCAAGGAACTGATAGGGGCGAATGGTAAAATAGGGATATAAATACAACACAGATACTCGCAAAATACTACAGTAAGACAAAGAAATGTAAAAAAGAGATCAAATGGATAATGAAAACAGAACCAGAACGGAACAAATATTGGTTGATAGCCATAAAAGGGCTAGAAAAGAATTATACGAGAAACCAAGGAGATTTAATCAAAGGATTAGCAAATTAATTCACAAAATTGGAGCAACAGTTGAAAGACAAATATTAGATCCCAGAGAGAAGTAGACAAACACAATTTACGAGAACACTGACGACAAAACTATTAGTAAAGAAAAAAAAAGTATTATATGGAAACCGAGAGAGACTCAGTTCATTAAACACAACTCTTACAAACTGTAATGAACTCATGAACAACAATTTAAAGAATGGCTTACAGAATTATTTAAAGGGGAATGGTATTTACCAAAAAGACAGAAAGAAAAAACTCAATTACATGGGAATCAAAACAGGCAAAGAAAATGAAACCTTGAAATTTCAACCCAACTATACACCACGAAATAACAATCCGAGAAAGAGAATCTGAAGAAGTAGAAATACAAAAGGGTGAAGAGGTTACTAACACCTGAAACAGAAATGAGAAGGAGGGCAAGAAATAATGGTAATACAAGAAAAGGAGAAACAATACAACAAAGGAAACGGTTAAATAAGAATCAAAAAGGATAAATTCAAGAACAAGATACTAGGAGGAAAACAAAAAAAAATAAAGATTACAAATTATTTTAAACCAACTGTACACCAAGGGATGAAGACAACAGACACAGAATGGGAAGACATAAACACCATCACAAAAAGGGAAATACAAAAAGAATTAAACAGAAATTAGGGGAACAATTTGAATTACTACATATGTGAAAGGAAATTATACAAAATTCATACGAAATATCAAAAGATACAGATTAAGTAAAATAAGAAAACATAAGAATAATAGTGACATAGGAGCAAATACAAAATTTTAAAAAACAGAAAAAATAGAAATAAAAATATATATACAACACCAAAAATGAATAGAAGAACAAGAAGGTAAAAAGATACAAAATCCAAGAACAGAAAGAAATTTTAACATTAGAAATCCCTATAGGAGAAAATAAGGCAACTACACTCTAAAAAAAAAAACAATCAAAAAGAAATAAAAAGACTAAAAGAATCATAGCCTCTGAATCTATAGTATTGTTAATCTACAATTTAAGTATAAGCCTGTCTCGAATAAAACTGTAAACTTAAAAAATTAAATCAAGTAACGGAAAGCCTAAACCTAAGAATTGAAAACCTAATTTTAAAAATCAGTAACTCATAACTAAAACAATCCATCCTTGATGTTAAAAATAACATTTCTAAGCCTAAAACAATTATTAAAACTCTAAAGTTAAGCCCAAATTTATACTTGTATTTAACTTAATAAATATAACCCTAATTTCCATACAAAACTGTAAACTAAAAAATGAATTCATGGAAAGCCTCAACTTAAGAATTGAAACACCAGTGCTAAAAAATAAGTAACCTTGTCGTTTTAAAATAGAAAACCATAGTGATAAAAATAAACTGTGATATTTAAAAAAAAAAAATAACCCTGATATTAAAATTTTCATTTTTTAATTTTTACCCAATGAAAAAACAATCAAACCCTAATGCTAAAAACAGTTACAACATAAACCGAATTAAATTATATAGAATGACACAATAAAACAAATATAAACAAAATATAATAACCCTAATGCTAAAAAAAGTGAAACTCCAAAAGAAGGAAATAGTTTAATTTAAGATTTTTTTTCAAAATTTTGTAACACATTAAGTCAAAGAACAACCGAATCCTAAATCTAATACAGAGAACACATGAGATATCAGCCTGTATGAGAACAACATCGAGACATGTGGAGAGGAGAGACGAGCCAGACATCAGTCTGCATTAGGACACCACACTGAGAGGAAGCAAACGGAGCACTCAGAGTATAATAATGAAAGAAATGGAATATTAGAAAAATCAAAGATGGAATTTATAAGAAAAAGAAAAATGCAGGGGGGGTTACTTCCAAAGTTTAAAAAAAAAACAAACAAAAAAAAACCTTAACTAATAAAAATTAAAGATAAAAACAAATCATTAAAGAATTTGGTTATGCATTAAATCAATTTTGCTTAAAAGGAGAAAGTAATTTAATTTTAATCCAAGTCAGAAAGATACAACATGTGTAATATATGGGGCTTCAGACTGGAAGGAGGTCAGTCTACATCAAGACACCGTAGGGATAGGTAGCAAAAAGTGAGCTCTCTGCTAATACACATAAGAACAATGAAAATATAAAGAAAGACATAATTTGGATAAAACAAAGAATAAGCAGAACACAAGGAAGATGTAAAGAAAGTCAACTAAGAGTGTGAAAAATAAGTGGTTTAGAGAGTGCGCTTGAATCAACAGTGTGAGGGAGAAGTGGAGGACTTTTTAAAGCGGTTTGGTCCAAAACTTAAAAAAAAAAAATCCTAACCAGCCAGGGCCTCCTACGTTTCTAAGTAGCCTTTCTAGTTGACTTTAATAATTTGGACTTAAAATTTTTAAGTACAAAAAACAAGCAATTACATTTGAAATAAAGGGTAACTTTCTATTCTATTTAGGAAAAATGTTACTTTGTCACAAGCATTATGGAGGGCACTGTACATTTCTGCACTGATAAGGGAAGTGACGCCTCACAAAGCACCGAAATGTTTGAAGTGTCGGAAATCGGGTGGAAGCATCACAGCATTCTACCGTCGCCTCTCTAGTCTCTTCTGGCCATTTGCACATTAACGTCACAAACTCATTACAAGTTCAGTGATACCTGTTAAGCTTTTATTACTTTTATTTTTTGCTGCTATGGCAATAAACAGAAGGGTTTGTCAGCGGTTTCCAGAGTCTGATGTCAAAAAAGTATAAAACTTAACGCTGACAGGGGGAACGTACTCGAAAAACAAGTTTTAATTAAAATAAGGCGCCTTGCTTGTGGAGCCCCGGCTCTTGTCATAAATATCTCCCTTTTACATTCTACCATTATTATTGCTCCCGTTGTTATTCATGTCTGTTTTGCGTTGCCTTGCTGTCCATGTTAAATGGATTGCTCACATTTTGCTTGGCGCTCCTGCTCTGAATGACGTAATGCCAGCTCAGTGTTTTGGTGACTCAGCCCTGGTCACTGCAGTATTATTAGACCTCATGTTTTCTTGAGGTCACATTTAATCGACTGTCATTTGGGGTTCAACAGCCTTAATGTTATTGGTTAAAAAAAGAAAACAACTTGAAAGCGAGCCTCGTCGTTTGTCCTCAAATGTCTTTTGTTCTGACACCTCTCAAACTGAGTAGACGGGAAATAAAGGCTTAGCCCTCTGCTCTGCCATAACATAGGCAAGCACATTTGAGACTGAAGATGGAATCCTTAAATTAACAGATGTTGTTATCCCATCAAGTAATGAAGTATTTCAATTTATAAAACTTGATGACATTTTGTGAAGCTCAGAACGTACAAGTTCACTACAACTGAAGGTCGCCATCACAGTGGACTCTGTCACAAGTGTTGTTGGTGCCGTCCAGTGGCTCGGCTAAGTTGTTTGCTTTTTGTATTCTGCGTGTGGTGCAAACACGGGTTCAAGTTGGGTTAATGAGTCACCTAAACAAAAACGCCAGGATCAAGAGGAATATATATAATGTGTAACCTAAATTGAGAAATTGTTTGGAGAGAACATGTAAACATATACACTTTAAAATTCAGGTTGAAATGGGCAGAGGCACAAACTGATGTGCAGATCCCATTTTTAATCCCATAAACTAAAGTTGCTCTTTACCATTTCAGCTGTGCTGTTGTCGTTTTGATTGAATCTTCATGCATTTTGAGTTAAGAGTACATTTGTGATGGCACAGCTCTCGTGCCCTGTGTGATGCCACTCACCTGTAATCACAAGCAGGTCAGAGTACATCTGCTGTCCTGCTGCTTCACAGGTTTCTCTCGATGTGTAAACTCCACTCAGGTTACCTTTTAATCGGGTAATCCTTGGCAAACTGCAAAATAACATTTCAGTTAGCAGCAGTCATTGTCCTTCATTGTCTGTGCCTAAAACACTGGCACACAGATGTTTACCATACCAACAAGAGCAAAACTCTGCAGTTGAATCCATCTTCTTGTCTGGGATGATCCTTTTCTAATGCCGTATTTGGCATACTCTTTTTATCCTCAAGAACTCCCTAGTTATTGTTTAAATAAAAGTAATAAAAGGCACACACAGTGAAACTCCATCAGATAAATTCTCTCAAAGATGAAAAAGCCAAATACTTGCCATGTAAAATTACAAAGATGTTCAGCTTGAAATCTGGCAAACAGTGGCAGCTTGGAATGTGGGGTGCTGGGGCGCTGGCCTCTCTACAAACATTTGAAAAGTTCTACTTCACTTCATTAGGGAATTGCAAAATAATCACAAAATAAATGTTTACTTGCACAATGTGCCCGGTGTCGGCACACGTCAACATCCATTAAAGTGTTTCTGACTTTGTATTTGTTTCATGTCAGTGTGAATATTTCCTGAGTGAAGGGCGCCGGCCAAATGAGTCTATGAAGTCCTTCATCTTTGGTCAAGCAGGTGACCTGAGGCTGTCCTTTAGTTGGTTGTTTGCAGGTTTGTCCAACAACGCAGCTCTCTGCACCTCAGACACGTCCACATTTATTGGGAGTGAATTCATATTGTGTGAAGTGTTTTTTAATTGAATGTGATTGGACAAATTAGGGTTAGGTTTTTTATTTATACATACCCTAGGGTATATACAATAGATTTGAGTGCTCATAATGAGCACTGTTTAAAACCAAACGGCTCACACAATGGAACCGCTGGCAGTGGCACTCTCACTCCTTGCACCAACCATTCTTTCCCAATTAGAATCCATTGTGCAATAAACAAGTATTTTCTTATAAAGTTTTCTTTATTTTTCTCAAACAGGGGTATCGTTCACCGATGAATTTGATCATAAACCCATGTATCATATTCTAAAAGAGTCTCCATTCATCATCAATGTTGCAGCAAAACACTCTTTTGCACTTTTTTCCAATAAAAACCGTGCAAATTATTTGTCAGTAATAAATATAAATATTGCATAAGGAATTTCTTTTCATTCCTTTATCAAAAAGAACGGCGTTTCCCACAAGTTGCATTGCGTGCACCATCAGTGCTTCCTGCACCAAATTATTTCTTTGTTTTTGTTTCCAAAACAAACGTGCAAACCATTCATTGATAGGCAACATCTATTTTGCATGAGGAATTTTCCCCATCCCATAGGTCTTTTCTTGAAAGAAACCACTCTTAAATCAAACTATTTCCTGCACCATCCGTGCTTTATACATCGACCAAAAGAATTATTTATAATTCACTTTTTTTCAACGACAGTTTATATCAGTCCATAAATTTAAAAAAAATATATACATATTACAAAAAGTTCCCAACTGCACCCTTTTCTTAAGCGGTGCCTTTCTCAAGTTCAACTTAGCGCTCCAATTGTGCTCTGTGTATCTTCCCTTGAAAAAAAAATTTTTATTTTCCGTTTTTTTCTTTCTTTTAATATACCCACTTGTATATAACTACATAAAATATATATTATATACAGGGTTTCATTCAAATTTTTCTCAAAGAGAAGTAATGCTTATAAACAATTCTATCATTATAACCAATGTGCTCCGCGTGAGCCACTCGCTCCGTTGTAAATCCGCGAAAAAAATTTTTTCCTTCTTTCTCTCATAAAGGTTGCTAATCGTTTCTTAACTTTAAAATATACATAAAACTTAAATTCTTTTTCAAACATATTTCAACATGGAGTAACATTATCCCATGATTTTCACAAACAAATCCTTTCCCAAAAGCGTATAGAGGTAGCAATTCCTTTGATTTTTGTTTTACATCCTTACTGTTTAGGATATGCATATATACTTTTTCAAAAATATAGACATAGCCATATGCCAAGAAAAACTTTATCAATTTTTACATTTGTACGAAGCTTAGGCAAGCTTTTTGCATGAACTTGGTCATTACCATTACCATATTTTCTTTTAAAATATAGCATTCAATATATATTCTAACATTCTTAGATTTGAAATGATTGTCCCTATAAAGATAAAAACGCCATCTACCTTTAGAGCTCACCGCTCGATGTGTCTTGCTCTCAGGCCTGTAGTCGTTACTGTTGTTAAATATGTACCGTTTAGGATCTTTTTAAATTTATAGATATCAAGTCCGTTAATACAAATCAATCGTTTTGCTTGATAAGCGTGTTTGCCCTCTAGCAGTTTTAGAATTGAGTTCAGCACTTGACCGTTGCCAAAGTGTTGCCCATATGCTCCGCCCTAAAAGTTTTGGGGTGAGTGAGTATCAGTTCACCCTTTATAATTTTACCATAACATTTATTAAATCTGGTTGAAACCTTTTGGTTCCAAACATTTAAACTTTTTTCAATCCATTTTCTTTCCTGTCTTTTTCTATAGTTCTTGCTCCAATCAATGTTATGTTCCAGTATTGTGATTCTCAACATTCTAAGTCCCACCCTGTGGAAGTGGTTCACTAAAGGTGATGTGATTCTATTTGTTCTCATGTTAGACAAATGTTGCAACAATCTGGTTTTTAAAGTTTTACTTGTCTCCCCCACATAACTTTTGGACAGTGTAAGCAAATTATTGCATATATGCAATTAGTTGTTTGTAAAAAATGGTGTCCATGTTCTGTTATAGGGAAGCAGTCTGTTCCACTTTTGAGTGTTTTCTGCTTGTTCTAATATAATGTTTGGAATCTATCCTTCTTTACTTTTTTATTCCTTAAGTTACTATGAATTAGGATGTCTTTCAGATTTCTATTTCTCTTAAATGCTCCAATGACTCGATGTCCCTGAAGATGTTTTATTTTTTGTTTCAGATGAGTGAAGTTGTTCTTAAGAATCCTGTTTGTCTTGGTTGATAAGTTGTTGTAGGTAAGTATTGCAGGGATCAGTTGATACCTTTTATCTTGTGTATTTAATTTCTTATAGGCCTCAAAGTTTTGATGTCCACTTATTTTATCTTGTTTCAAGAAATTTCGATAACACTTTCTCAAGAATGTCCTTGTGTAACCTCTATCCTTCAGAGCTTGGAATAGGGTGTGAGTGGCAAATACAAAATTCTGTTCAAGTGAGCATATTCTTTTAAACCTTAAAAGTTGAGATTTAATTACCCCTTTCTGTGTATGGGGTGGATGGTAACTCAATGCATGTAGTAGAGCATGAGTGTCTGTCTCTTTAAAGAAAACCTTTTGTTTGCAGTGTGTTAGATTTATATATTTCTAGATCCAAAAAATTCACTTTGTATTTTGAGGCCTCATATTTTAGAGAAATATTAGGCCAGTGTTGGTTGAGTATTTCATAACAGGTAGGTCTAAGAAGTAATATGTTTTCTAATTCCAGTTCCCATTTAGCTAAGTATAAGTTAGCATAAGCTGGGGCAAACTTTTTGCCCATGGCTGTCCCTTTTAGTTGTAAGAAAAATTTGTCCTCAAAAGTAAAATCATTATTTTTTAATGAGATTTCCAGTAACTTGATAATATATTTGTTTAATATTTCTCCTTCTTTGTATTTTTCCAACCAGAATTGAATGACCTGTAGACCATGGTCAATTTCAATATTGGTATATAATGCTTCTACATCCATTGTAAATAGGATCACTTCACTAGTTACTGTGAAATGTTTGATCTTTTCCAGAAAATGATACGAGTCCTTAATATAAGAGGGATGTAATTGTGAGATTGGGTTCAAAGAGTAGTCAATAAAATTAGCAATGTTGTATGATTCACTGCCACAGTCAGACACAATGGGTCTGCCTTGTGGTATTTTGTTAGGGATTGTCCAAGTTATAGGATCCTTATGTATCTTGGGCAAAGTATAAAAAATTATTTTCCTGGGGATAGAAGGAGATTTCAAGAAATCTTTTTGTTTTGTCCTAATAACTCCTTTCTCGTGCATAGTGTCCAAAATCTTATGCAATTCCTTTTGTGTTTGTTCGTATACTGGTTTTATAAGTGGTAAGTAATACTTCTTGTCCCTTAATTGTCTAAGGGCTTCCTTTTTATAGTCCTTTCTGTCCATAATGACTATTGCATTACCTTTGTCTGCCGGTTTTATTACTATCTTGTTGTTGTTTGCCAATTTCAGTAAGGCTTTCCTTTCCTCCTCTTTGATGTTTTCTGTCTCCCTTGTATCTTTTTCCTTTAGTCCCTGTATTGTGGTATTGCATTTTAAGATGTATTTCCTAGTTTGTTTACTTATTTTGTTAATAGAAGGCTCCCACTTTGATTTATGAGTAAAAGGAATAGCTGTTTTAGGATCTTCAAGATCCTCCTTGAAATAGTCTACTAATTTTATTCTTCTGTAAAATAGTTTAATTCTTGAGTAAGTTCATTATGCTTTTTCCTCTGGTTTTGTCTATTTTGACGTGGTGTGGGTATAAATGATGATCCTTTATTTAACAAGTCAATTTGGTATTGGTTTAAGGATGTTTTTTCAGTTAAGTATATTTCCTGATAAGTACGGTTTCTTCCTGTTTAGGGTCCCCGTATCCGAATCTAGTTTAAAGTACACAGCCACTTTTCTAAGTATTTTTTGGCTGTATTGTGTGTCCAGTGTGTTTTATCAGCTTGTACCTCGAAATCCTTTTTAGGAAGTCTGGTTATGAAATTCATATTGTCTTTGACATATTTATTAAAACATGTCAAGTTTCTTTGTTGATTCTCACTCCATTTGGAGGAAAAATTTAATTCCTGTATAGATGTCTGCTATTGGAAATGTTTCTTTTGCTGTAGTATGCAAAATCTGCAATTGTTTTTCTATTGTCTTGGTGGACTTAAAGTCCCTATTATTAATACCAATCGATATGATCAAATTTTGGACCTCTGGATTCGGTTTTTCTATTTTCCTGAACAAGGCACTAATATGGCTTATTCTGGCACCTGGAAAGCTATCTATCTGTAATTGTTGGCATGAGTGTCTCCGTACCAACCTTACATTGGAATCCCCCACTATTACATTGGGCTTACATAGATTCCATTGAGTAAATGTAAATGTTGCTATCCCATGGTTTTTTGGATAGAACCATTGTTTGACTGTAGTCACTGTGGTTTGCTCAAGATCAGCTAAAGGCTGTTTGGTATTGAGTACTAGTTCTTTCTCTGTGTCTATCATTTTATCGTTTTGTATCCTGAAATTCCTAATAGGTTTCAGGTTGAATTTCATTGTTTCATTTAAACTTGTATCAACTATTGTATCTGATTTTGGTTTTAAGTCATAGACTTCTCTGAAAGGATATCATGAAGTTTGTGCCGCTTCTGAGGTAGTTGCCTCAGGTATCTGTTCTCTTTTAAAGCTTTTGCTTCTTGTTTGAGTCCCTTTTTGTTGTAAAAATAGATCATACATTTGTATTGGTTGTTCCGCTTTTTCTTTTTGTTTTGTTAGGGTATTTTCTGAATTGGAATCAAGGTTAATGATATCCCT
>NW_024379990.1:0-8122 GCF_016835505.1 Polypterus senegalus
GAATGATAAACATATAAATAGGAAATCAGATGAAGCATTTATTTTTAACCAATTCATTTAATTTGCCATAACTATTGTCACTGACATCTGCAAAATTATGCATTTCGCTGACTTTATATTTCCAAAGCTTACAGGTTTGATGTTTCTGCTTACTTTGTAGTTCACCAGTACCTGTAACTCATCCATTTTTTTCATTTCTGCACATACTCGACTTGCACTTCTTCATCCTACCAGCATTTCTCTTAAGATAAACTTTAATGGCAGCACAGCAGGTGCTAGAAATCTGTGGGAGTCATAAACTGAAATGACCACACACAATACCACACCTTGTAGAGAGCTTGTCTTGTAACTTCATCTGAAATTTGAAATTGTCCATTTCAGTGCAACACTGGACACCTAGGGCGCATTCTTTTGGGACCAGACAATGGCTCAAGTCTAAGTTCTTTCATTCTAAAGCTCTCTCTTCTTCAGGAATAAACAATAAAACTGTTCTGCTGTTACTCATCCACTTGGTCAGGTGGAATCCCTTCTGAAGTACAGGGCTTGGAGGGTTTTCGCCAGTTTTATTGCTTGTTTTGTTGCCACTGACTTTAAACAGTCATCTACGTAGAAGTTATTGAGTACGGTGCTAACAGCTTCCTCAGGAAACATTCTTGCATCTTCGGCTGTATACACAAAGCATAAGAAGCACAAATGGGTGAAGGAGTAGAACCAAAAGATGTACTGTCCTTTTAAGATCTCCATAGTCTTTACTCAGATTACCTTCAGGCCACCATAAAGAGAAAGAAGATCAATGTCTTTATTGATTTGATGTCTGCCACTAATGCTACTGCCTCCTCTCTAAGTCCTGTAAGGACGCCAATGAGTTTGTTATTTATTATTCCAGTACTTGTCCATTAAGGGAAATCGCTTGGTAGGTAGCTGTACAGTCAAAGACCACTCAAATTTTATTTTTCTTTGGATGATACACACCATTATGTGGCATGTACGACACCCTGCTTTCATTGCAATTCAGGCTTACTTTGTGTACCTTTACAGTGTAACCCTTCTCATTAATGTCTTTCATGAAAGCTTTATAGTCTTCATGGAAACATGAGAACCAAACAGCATGCTGTTCTGCAATACAGTGATTGTTTGGCGTTTTAAGTGCTTCATCTATTAAATGCAAATTTAATCAATAGTGCCACCTACCAGTCTTGCTTATTCTGAGACGATGCACATGAACTTCATGTTCGTCTGTGACATTTCTTGTTTCTCTACACAGCTGCGCTCTGGGAAGTCTGAATTCAAGGTTCAAGGTTCTTTATTTGCCATTTGTGCATAAAACCAACAGTCAAAGCACATTGAAATTCTTGCCCAGAGCTCTTTCAGAGTCATAGTAAACATTAAAAAAAATAAACAATACAATACATAATATGAATTGTTACCAACACTATACAAAAAGGTGGTAATATCTACACAAAAAAAGACAATTATATTGTAGGTATTGCACAGTTAAAATATTGCACATTTATCACTCGTCATTTACATGACAAGTGAAGTGAGGTAGTGTGGGGTTATTGCACATGTTCAGTAATTTTGTTTTGCCATCAGTCTGACTGTGGCAGGGAAGAAGCTATTGAAAACCTTGTTCTGTGAGTGATGATGCTGATCCGCTCTGCTGTGTCTCAAGTTGTACATACAGTTTTTGTGTCTGAACAGAGAGTGAGCTGGGTGGAGTGAGTCCCTGATAATTCCCTCTGCTCTTTTCCAACAGCGATGTGCATACATAGAGTCCATGGAAGGAAGTTTTGTCCCCATGGTCCTCTCCGCAGTCTTTATGACTCTTTGCGAATCCTTCCTCTCTGCCTGTGTGGTGTTCCCATACCACAGTGATACCTGCGGTGAGAATGCTCTCTATCAGTCCTCTGTAGGCCTGGGTGAGAGAATGATGGTTCAGGCCAGCTTTCCTGAGCAGCATAATGATATAAAGCCTTTGCTGGGCTTTTTTCACTGTGGCTGTGGTGTTAAGTGTCCAGCTCAGGTCTGGTGTAACCTGCAGTCCAAGGGATCTGTGGCTGTTGGCCCTCTCCACCGCAGTCCTGTTGATGATAAGAGGCTGAAGAGGGGGAGAATTCTTCCTGAAGTCCAGTATTATTTCTTTGGTCTTTCTTGAGGATGAGGTCATTCTCCTCTTCGTAGACAAGAATGTTGTTTGCCAGGGTCCTGCACCCTGACTCGTCCCCCCACCTTGACGAGCTACAAGATGGTGGTGTCATCAGAGTATTTAATGATAATGTGGAGATCCTGTGCTGACTGTGAGCTCCGCAGACACCGCCCTCCCATTCTCACGACCTGTGGTCTATCTATCTGGAAGTCCAGTATTCAGTTACAGGTGTGAGTTGAGACGCCAGGGTCTGTCAGCTTCTCGATCAGTTTGCCTGGACGGATGGTATTGAAAGCAGAACTGTAGCCCAGGAAGAGCATCCTGGCATACGTTCTACTACTTTCCAGGTGTTGCAGAGTGTGATGTAAGGCTATTGCTACCGCGTCATCCACTGATCGATTGGGGCAGTAGGCAAACTGCAGGGGGTCGACAGTGTCCGGGACCATGTGGTTGATGTGTGTGAGAACCAGTTTTCTAGGCACTTCATGGAGACTGGTGTGAGTGCCACTGGCCTGAAGTCATTTAGGGTGGATGTGTCCAGTCTTTTGGGGACTGGTATGATGGTGAAGGATTTGAAAATACTGGGGATTACTGCCTGGGATAATTACTTGTTGAAGATGTCAGCATACACACCAGCTAGTTGTTCCCCACAGGCCTTCAGAACTCTAGGAGGAACTCCATCAGGTCCCACAACCTGTGTGTGTCACCTGAAAGGCAGTGTTCGTGGGGTCACAGGGGGCCTTTGAGGGTGTGTCTGTGTTTAGTCTGTCAAATCTGGCATAGAAGGTGTTAAGGCTGTCTGGAAGGGTGGCATCTCGGGGGTCTGTGGTTGTGACAGATTGAATTCGCTGCCACATGCTTGCTGTGTGTATTGTGGTTGAGGTAGTAGCCTTCAAGTTTTTGTGAGTGAGCCCTTTTTTCTGCTGTGATGTACCGTGCTCTCTTATATTCCACTTGATCTTCTGACTTGAAGGCCTCCTGCCACTTCCTGATTTTCTGTTTTATGTCCCCATTAAACCAGGGTTTTTGGTTGGGGAACATACGCACAGTCCTGGGTGGGGCACATATGGACATGCACCAGCTAATGTAGTCACTCACAGTCTCTGTCTATTCATTGATATTGTTAATGGCCTCTTTGAAGGTGCTCCAGTCTGTGGCTTCTAAGCAGCCCTGCAGACTAACTTTTGCATCATCAGTTCAGGTGTTAACAGTCCTGGCTATGACTGGCTTTGTCTTGAGCCTTTTGTTGTAAACTGGTTTAAGCCGGATCGCCAGGTGATCCGATTTTTCAAAATGAGGTTTTGGTTCAGGTGAAAAGGCATTTCAGATGTTGCTGTAGCAGTGGTCCAGTGTTTTATTTCCCTAGTGGTGAAGGTCACAAACTGATGCAGTTTAAGTATGAGTCTGCCATGGTTAAAATCTCCCAGAATGATAACAGCGGCGTCCAGGATATGTGTTTTCATGCTCGTTGATCATATCGTGTAGCTCCTTCAGTGCAGCCTCCTCCTTAGCGGAGGGAGGGATATACATGACACTCACAATGATGCTTTGCAGTTCTCTGGAAAGGTAAAATGACCTTAACTTCAAAGTCATATATTCCACATTTTCAGAATAGGATTTAGAAATGGTCTTACAGTCGGTACACCACTATTGTTTGATGAGGGTGGCCAGTCCTCCTCCACGAGTCTTACTGCTGTCCGCCACGCATCGGTCCTCCCTGAAGACCGTGTAGCCGTCTGATGTCACTGCCTCATCGGGTGTCCTCTCCCCCAGCCAGATTTCGGAGAAACACAATATCCTGAATGTGGAAATCGTCCATTTTATTTTCCAGAGACTGAACGTTTGCAAACAATATGACCGTGAGGGCTAGCCTTCCATTTCTAACGAAGCACCAAGAGCATTCGGTCAGCTCCTCCCCGTCTGCCATGCCTCCACTTCGGCCTGTTCTCAAAAGATCTCCTGTCGGGGCGCTAGCGTCCGAGTCAGCATAGCATGCTAACTCAGGGTACGATTTCAGCGAGATCGGCTCGAAAAGTCTGATATGGCTGCACTCTTTCATTTGTTACAAGGTCGCCCAATCATAGAGAACGTTTGCAGAGTGGGTCTTAACTCAGCACAAAAAGTAAGAAGGAGAAGAGGAAAAGAAATATCTTGACTCAGTGAGCTTCAGAGGCATCATCAGCGTCCATGAATTGTACTGCTAGTCCAACATTTCTTCTATTTCTGTTATAGAAACATGATTGATTAAATATTTAGTCAGCTTACCACTGGGCTTTGCAAAGTTATCTATTCCCTTGTTTGGGTCACCGACCATCCATCCAAGTGCAGTCTGCACAGCATGACATCCATTTTCTTCAGTAGGTGTGATTCAACACAGCTTGAAGATTTTTGGGTTGTTGATACGTATTAACAAATTAACTCATGGGTCAGTATAGGGTAGACAGGCCTCTCAAGATATGTCCACTTGTCAATGTACTTTTGTCATGGTATATTTTCTCTGGTCACTGGAATAGAAACTTTTTCTGGCAGCTGATGATTTTAACCGTACTGAAAAGCTTGCCTTTTGGAAACTAATGCTGATATCTTCTGAAGGGAGGATTTACACCTACTGTCAGCAAGATAACTGTCTGCTTTAATGCAATAAAGATAGTAACCTAGTTTAAGACCACAACTGATTATAAATCGGGGCAACTTTGTGGATGAGAACATGAGAATACAAGTATGGTTGTGTGTATAAGGAGTCTTATCTCCGGTCATTGTTGGACACAACATTGGCAACATAAGCTAGAAACTAAAGTTTTTGAAGTTAATGCTTGTGCTGTCTGTGTCACCACCAACAGTATTATTAACATGAAAAAACTTGCAAACCCGCCCACCTTAAATCCTTGTACCTCCCGTCACAGCGTCTTTTGTCTTGTAAATGTGTCGATAAGCACAAGCAGTAAGCAGCCTGCTATACCATTCTCCTGACCGCCGCTTAAAGGGCAAGAAGTTCTCCCAGTTCAAGCCTTGATAATCTGGGAGAGAGCTACCTCGAGTTGTATAGGGGAAATAATTTCATGTATGTTCCGTGTCTACAACAATCTATGGAACTACATTGTTAAAACAGAAATGATTTTCACGTTTTATGAATAAATAACAAAATGTAGACATGAACTGTACAATATGTGAAGGCTGATGCCCAAATATTAAATAAACACTTTCACAAAAGGTGAAAGTACAATCCGACAGATTTTGTGGTACAGCGGTAAGAACTGCTGACTTGTAACCCAGAAGTCGCCATTTCAAAACCAGCTCCCTTTTAAATTTAACGTTTTGAGTAGTGAACTGCTCTTACTTTTAATATTATACAACAAAAACAAACATTTGATTTGTGTCTGTAACAGCCAGTGTATATTTATAGTACTTGTAAAAGTTAGCCTTTTTTGTTTTACTTCTATTCCCTCATTAACGCTCACGATATAATACCCTCTCGCCCCAGATCTGACGCTGTTACTTTTATCTGAAGCTGGGAATATCTGTAGATGTGAGTGGTGTTTTGAGACAATGGAACTGGAAATTCTCTGATCTGGAGGTATAAAAGTTGACACACAAATGGTGGTGAATCTGCCTTCTTTGTATCTCACCATCACTTGATTTTTTTCTATTCAGTCTTATTGAGTGTTCCTGCTCATGCTGAATTAGTATGCACCTTATGGTCCATGATGTCAAAGCCACACTGACAAAAATAGAGACATAGGCATATATGATATTTGGAATAATTCATTTTATGACCTGTATAGTACACTAGTAAAATACCAGCTTCCAGCTGAGAAGTAGTGTGTTAAAGAAGTAATGAAAAGAGAAGGAAACATTTTAATAATAACGTAACATGATTGACAATGTAATTGTTTTGTCATTGTCATGAGTGTTGCTGGCATTATATATATATATATATATATATATATATAACACAACAGGTAAGTAGTACTAACAGCAGCTAAAATGTATATGGATGATCTCTTGGTAGTTGATCCCGCTTGAAAGGCGCTACACGACGGCTGTGGTATAGAAATTAGATTTTCTATGTGAACGTCCAAATTTCTGCCTGTGGTAATGTACCTTACCGGCATTACCAGCAATTAAAAGAAAATCATTTTGTGTCCTCTGCAGTGTTGAGAGAGAGGCTTTGGTTTGGGATAAAAGGAAAAAAGGTGTAAAGAAAGGAAACTTGTCTTTTTCTTTTATATAGTGTAGAGAGATGTGTTCGCTGACGATATGAGCGCCTGTTGGGGACAGTCGCGTGGGTCTTGTGCAGACTGGTGAGACGTCCATGCCATTAAGCGGCTGGGATGGCACTGTCGGTCCTCCACTCCTGTGCGTGTCTTCATAATCCGAGCTGACGACCTCTAATATATCAGTGCAAAAGAAAGTGCGAAGCACCTTGATATTAGTTTGCCGCAGTGTAGAAAAGGGGTCCCGTGTTTGCAGTTGTCTGGGCTATAGCTCATGGGAAGGGGGAAAAAAAATGAAAAGTGTTTACTTTGACTTAAGGCAGAAGCGCAGTCAGCGTCTCAAAGGCTGGCACAGCTATGCAGGTGGCTGCCCGACTTTTGTAGTGTTTTTGCAGTGCAGGAAACGCCACTTTTGCAGACACGCTTCACGTGAGCAAAACTCTCGCGCTCTTTAAAGGTCTTGCTTTCTCTGTGTACTGCGTCACAGTCAGTTCATGTGAGTCGCTCGGAGTACATGCATCGAAGCTTCTGAGTTGTGCCTGTGCTATCTCTTGCATCTCGCGATGTCCACGAGCGTTATTTAATGTTAGCTAAGACCCGCACTTAAAAGTTTCGCAATTTTAACTCCGTTACAAAGTGATCCAAAGTCTCGTTTATACCTCGTGTCTTCTCATTAAACTTGTATCTCGCGAATAAAGTATTCAGTGTTTTTCTTCAGCGCTCTTTGGGAGCTCTTCCTTCTTTCTACGCACTCGGTCACAGTCAGTTCACGTGATTACGTGGGAGGCGTGATGATGTCACATGCAGCTCCGCCCCCCATGGCCATCGGGCTAACGTCTATTACAGTATATGGAGAAAAATAGGTTCCAGTTATGACTATTAGTGTAGAATTTCGAAATGAAACCTGACCAAATTTTGTAAGTAAGTTGTAAGGAATCAGCCTTCTACCTACACGGAAGTTGGAGAATTAATGATGAGTCAGTGAGGGCTTTGCCTTTTATTAGCTTAGATTTCGGAAAACATTGTGGCACTGATGCAACATTATTCATATTATTCATATTCATTTGCTTGCCTTCTTTGCGGTTGTAATAAGTGACCACATTTTTTTTTTCTTATTTTGCCCAGTCTCCATGTTTTGGTGCATGGTGGTGTCTCTTTTGTACTCCAGGACATGCAGAATAAAGAATAGAACAGAGTGGTCAGTTCCACACTATATGCAATCATCAAATTCAAATGTTAACAGTTCCCATACACCCAAGGACCGTCCTTCCTACATTAACGACATGTGTACCTGTAGCAATGCACACACTTCTTCTATGCTGTTCTTCCTATAGGGTGTCTGACACTGACTGAGTTTGCTTTCCTGATGGAAGTGGCGGTCTTGGAACAGAAGCTTGTCGATGTTGCATCCTCCTTTCTTTTCCATCTCAAGGTGACCCAAGAACACTCTTCTTTTCTCAGTGGACCCCCTGCATGCCTTGTAGAGTACGTGTTTATTGATTGCTGCGAGGTCAAACATGTTGTATCACACAGCAACCAGCCACCTACGTACTTCTGCTCGCACTGAATAAGCTCACGCCTTCTGGTGCACGATGTCAAAGCAGCACCGGGCAAAAAAGAAAGAGACAAATATACTGTATGTGAAATTTTGTGAAAATCATTTTATGAACTGAATAGTACCAATCAGAAAACATCATCGCACTAATGCAATATTATTTGAAAATGAACAGCGTCAGAAAATTGGGTGTAATTCATCAGGAAG
>NW_024379991.1:0-56435 GCF_016835505.1 Polypterus senegalus
AAACTTTATATATCTGAAGCTTTCATTTGAAACAAAAAATAAGAGTTTAAAACAACTGCATGAAAACAAATTTATATATCTGAATTTCATTTCTTTATAATATAGTTGGGTTTTGTTTCTTTTGTTTTAGTAATAAAAATAAACAAACTAAAATTCTGCTACCACTGTGTCCTCGATGTTTAATTATTAACATTTAGATGTTAACATTTTATCTGCATAATGTAATACAGTCATATGAAAAAGTTTGGGAACCCCTCTCAGCATGCATAATAATTGACTCTCTTCAACAAAAAAGATAACAGTGTGATAGCTATTTCTTTCATTTCTTAGGAACATCTGAGTACTGCGGTGTTTTCTGAACAAAGATTTTAGTGCACGAGTATTTAGTTGTATGAAATTAAATCAAATGTGAAAAACTGGCTTTGCACAAATGTGGGTCCCCTTGTCATTGTGCTGATTTGAATGCCTGTAACTGCTCAATACTGATTACTTGTAACACCAAATTGGTTGGATGAGCTCGTAAAGACTTGAACTTTATAAACAGGTGTGCCCAATAATGAGAAAAGGTATTTAAGGTGGTCAATTGCAAGTTGTGCTTCCCTTTGACTCTCCTCTGAAGAGTGACAGACAGCATGGGATCTTCAAAGCAACTCTCCAAAGATCTGAAAACAAAGATTGTTCAGTATCAGTATTTTTTTATTTCTTTTAAAGTATTTTTAAATGGATATAGTTTTAAACAATTAAAATGATTAATAATGTGATATCAAAGAATGAGATTGCTTAAAGTAAAAAAAAAAAATCCATTGCTTGTTAATTCACAGTTGCTCATAATAGAGCTTTGTTGTTTAGAATGCAAATTTTTATTTTTTTCCTGCCCCCTTACAAAATTTTTTACATTGTGAGTAAAAGGAAAAAAAGACATTAAAAAGGAATTGCAACTAATTAACTTCCTTACCATTAGACCCGAGCGTCACTTGGGCTGTAAACACAGAGCTGAACGTGTTAGTCCCAATTGTCACTCGGCCAGCAGTATGGACTCCTCTCTTGTAAGACCTGAAGATTACTCGAGCTATAAAAGTGACAATCACATTAGTGCAGAGTGTTGATCGGGCGTGTAGATGTGGCTTCTCCTAGCCTTATAATGGCATCTCGTAAGAAATGTCTCTCAACAGAAGTGATGACGAGGAGAATCTGTCTTCAGGCAGTGAAATTGAAACGCCCGTGAAACAGAAGACACTCGCACATGTGCAGTATGCTGTTCATATTATCATTAATGGTGTTATTCTCTTTATTATTATTTATTTGTATCATTACAATTTCTACACAATTGTTTTTAATGTCTTACTGCCGAAGATTTGATTTAATTAAAAAATGTTATTTTTGAAACCATAAATTGCAGTGTGTTTTTCTCAAAAAAAATGGAAAGGGTGCTGACTGACAACCTGCATTTAGTAAAGCAGCAGTCTGGCAGTAGATTTTGATATAAATGAAGGAGATCCTTCTACAGTAGCCTTATTATTAACCAACAGTTTAAGGAGAATAAAACAAGTGGCACCTCGCAGGCGGACCATGACCGTAACAATTTAGTTTAGTTTGTATTGTGCTCGCGCGGAGTGTAGGCTGAAAGCGTTAATGTAATGTCCACAGGTTTAAGGCAAATTACAAATTATTAAAGACATAATGCATAGAACCACAAATACAAACATTTAAATGCAAAAGGAAGCAGTTTCAAAGTGATGAACTTAAATATAAACCTTAATTATCTGTCCATTTACTATTATCATTGAACTCTGGCCAGGTGACAACTGAGAAGAGGAAAACAACAACTCAGCCGCGCTTTTGGAGAAGATAAACCTCTGGGGGTCCATAGTCAGTTAGTTATAATGGACAAATTCAGGTAGTGAGATGTCCATTGGCCATCTTCTCTGCTCTTCTACTGTCCAAGTCTGTGCTGGGCTGGCTGAGTCGGCAGAATCCTTACATCTGTGGAGTCCAAGGCTCCCAGTATCTCGGGCAGGGAAACAGCTTGGCAGTAGAGCAGTGGCACCAAGTGATAGAGCAAGATATCAAGAAGAGAAATCACATAGAGGAGGATTTGAAATGATTTGTAAATATTACGTTTAGTTTTATAGCACATTTTCATACAAACATTGGAGCCCAGCGCGTTTTACAAGATGTCAAAGAGGAATTTATAAGAAAAAACAAGATTAAGTAAGAATATTCATGAAGAACTAACAAAGAAAAGAAAATCAATCATTCTGATTTTATTAAGATAGTGTCCTTGTATACAATATTACAGTGGGATGCAAAAGTTTGGGCAACCTTGTTAATAGTCATTATTTTCCTGTATAAATCGTTGGTTGTTACGATAAAAAATGTCAGTTAAATATATCATATAGGAGACACACACAGTGATATTTGAGAAGTGAAATGAAGTTTATTGGATTTATAGAAAGTGTGCAACAATTGTTCAAACAAAATCAGGCAGGTGCATAAATTTGGGCACGTTGTCATTTTATTGATTCCCAAACTTTTAGAACTAATTATTGGAACTCCAATTGGCTTTGTAAGCTCAGTGACCCCTGACCTACACACACAGGTGAATCCTATAATGAGAAATGAGAGGATTTAAGGGGTCAATTGTAAGTTTCCTCCTCCTTTAATTTCTCTGAAGAGTAGCAACATGGGGGTCACAAAACAACTCTCAAATGACCTGAAGACAAAGATTGTTCACCATCATGGTTTAGGGGAAGGATACAGAAAGCTGTCCCAGAGATTGAAGCTGTCTGTTTCCACAGTTAGGAACATATTGAGGAAATGGAAGACCACAGGCTCAGTTCAAGTTAAGGCTCGAAGTGGCAGACCAAGAAAGATTTCGGATAGACAGAAGCGACTAATGGTGAGAACAGTCAGAGTCAACCCACAGACCAGCACCAAAGACCTACAACATCATCTTGCAGCAGATGGAGTCACTGTGCATCGTTCAACCATTCAGCGCACTTTACACAAGGAGATGCTGTATGCGAGAGTGATGCAGAGGAAGCACAAACAGAGCCACTTGAGGTCTGCTCAAGCACATTTGGACAAGCCAGCTTCATTTTGGAATAAGGTGCTGTGGACTGATGAAACTAAAATGGAGTTATTTGGGCATAACAAGGGGCGTTATGCATGGAGGACAAAGAACACAGCATTCCAAGAAAAACACCTGCTACCTACAGTAAAATATGGTGGTGGTTCCATCATGCTGTGGGCTGTGTGGCCAGTGCAGGGACTGGGAATCTTGTCAAAGTTGAGGGACGCATGGATTCCACTCAGTATCAGCAGATTCTGGAGACCAATGTCCAGGAATCAGTGACAAAGCTGAAGCTGCGCCGGGGCTGGATCTTTCAACAAGACAACGACCCAAAACACTGCTCAAAATCCACTAAGGCATTCATGCAGAGGAACAAGTACAACGTTCTAGAATGGCCATCTCAGTCCCCAGACCTGAATATAATTGAAAATCTGTGGTGTGAGTTAAAGAGAGCTGTCCATGCTCGGAAGCCATCAAACCTGAATGAACTAGAGATGTTTTGTAAAGAGGAATGGTCCAAAATACCTTCAACCACAATCCAGACTCTCATTGGAACCTACAGGAAGCGTTTAGAGGCTGTAATTTCTGCAAAAGGTGGATCTACTAAATATTGATTTCATTTCTTTTTTGTGGTGCCCAAATTTATGCACCTGCCTGATTTTGTTTGACCCCCATGTTGCTACTCTTCAGAGAAAATTAAAGGAGGAGGGAAACTTACAATTGACCCCCTTAAATACTCGGATTCACCTGTGTATGTAGGTCAGGGGTCACTGAGCTTACCAAGCCAATTGGAGTACCAATTAGTAACTTCTGTTTTGGTTACTGTCTTTATGATTTGAAAAGATGAGATCACGACAGGCGTCACCTCGTGTTGCTTGAGACAAACTGGTTGTGAAAGGGTCATTTGGCATCAGCACCATTTCTGTTTTCTCGTTTGTATTCCCAACACAGGCTTCCCAATCAGCGCTTTTGAGTGTTCAAATTGCACATGACCACTACTTCCCTTTTTGTTGCATATCTCTCATCTGATTTAATATATTTATCTAATATTTCAGAATTTGGTGACCTCCAGCAAACTCCAACAACCAAGGGCCTCATGCATAACGGTGTGTGTAGAATTCACACTAAAACATGGCGTAAGAAAAAAGAAACAGAAATGTGCGTTTGCATAAATTTGTACATTCTCCCTGTATATCCCGGTCAGCGTGAAAAGTAACACACGTTGTACTGCGCTGCTGCTCCACCCAAACTCCTCCCAGAATTACACCTCTTTGAATATGCAAATCAATATAAATAGCCCTTAAGCTGAGAGTTCTGTGAATTGAGAGTGGCAAAAGCACGGGGGGAAATAGAAGAATTTCAGCTAATACCAAGTGGAGGCAAGAAAAAGCATAAAACTTGTTGGTTTAAACAGTGGTATAAACAACAAAAGGAAGTTGATCAAGTGACATTGAGTGTTGGAGAAACTCAAAAGTTCAAGTTCAAAAAGTCGCACAGTGCCCAAATAAAAAGAAATTGTCAGATATCAAAGTCGCCATGAAGAGGCGAGTCGTAGCCCACTGTCTGAGTGTCATATTAAAGCTTATTAGGGTACAGAGAAAAAAGAAAAATAGGCACACAGTGAGAAAAAAGCTCAATGTCAACTTTAATCTAGAAATTTCCACTTTAATCACATAGTTTACAGTCATTAAAGTAGAACATCATAAACTTCATCTTAAAAATCGTTTAAATTACTATTTTCTCAAATACCATCGTAACTATAGTAGCATGTTAAATGCTTTGTTTTGTATGTATTCTTCTATGTTCTCTGTATGTGAATTACTATGTGCGTCTTAAACGGACTTTCTCTTCCTCCGACTAGACACAGAATCCATTACATTTTGTGATATTACAGGTCTCTGAATTTAAAATACTGAGATGTATACTTGAAATAATTTTCACAATGATAGGAGTTAAAGTATGTTATTAAACATATGGGAACACGGTGGCGCAGTGATTGTGACGAGCTGGCGCCTCGTCCAGAGATTGTTCCTGCCTCCCACAAAATGCTTGCTGTGCTGTCTTCAAAACTTTTAAGGAATATTGAAATGTCTTTGTAGTAGATGTTTAATTATTTTATCCTTCCAGTGTTGCGCCAGTCCCAGCAAGAATACAGCACGAGGCAGGACCAATCCCTGAACGGACGCCAGCTCCTCACTAACGCTGCGCCACCGTGTCCTCGCATGTTTAATTATTAACATTTAGATGTTAACATTTTATCTGCATAATGTAATACAGTCATATGAAAAAGTTTGGGAACCCCTCTCAGCATGCATAATAATTGACTCTCCTTTCAACAAAAAAGATAACAGTGTGATAGCTATTTCTTTCATTTCTTAGGAACATCTGAGTACTGCGGTGTTTTCTGAACAAAGATTTTTAGTGACGCAGTATTTAGTTGTATGAAATTAAATCAAATGTGAAAACTGGCTTTGCACAAATGTGGGTCCCCTTGTCATTGTGCTGATTTGAATGCCTGTAACTGCTCAATACTGATTACTTGTAACACCAAATTGGTTGGATGAGCTCGTTAAGACTTGAACTTTATAGACAGGTGTGCCCAATCATGAGAAAAGGTATTTAAGGTGGTCAATTGCAAGTTGTGCTTCCCTTTGACTCTCCTCTTAAGAGTGACAGACAGCATGGGATCATCAAAGCAACTCTCCAAAGATCTGAAAACAAAGATTGTTCAGTATCATGGTTTAGGGGAAGGCTACAAAAAGCTATCTCAGAGGCTTAACACTAGAATTACCAGAGCCTATGAAAACTCGTAGATCCGTCCCACCTTAAATCTCTTCGCACCTCTCCGTCAGTGTCTTTTGTCCTTTAAATGTGTTGATAAGCACAAGCAGTCTGCTATCACATCACCCACCTAGATACAGTTTTCTCAGTTTTCTCCTGAGTTTCCTAAGGAAACTCCTTAAGGGGGACATATGACACAGAGAATTACACATACTGTACATGGAGTGATATCCTACTGGTGGGCTGCTTGACTTGACTTGATGGATATTTTTAAGGAATTGAGTTGGCAGCCTTGATGGGTTCAGTAGATTGTTCTTGTCATAAGTGATCAGATGTACCATTTCAGTTTTTAACAACACAGGGAGTGAATATCCAGTGGTGTGTCTGCTTTAATTATAAAAGTGACTTTATTAGGAGACTGATTGACTCCTTATCTTACTGATTTCCTACTTTTTGTTGTAGGATTCTCTAATTGTTAAAATTTTTCCACATATTGTTCATATTCAGATATTACTTTGTCTTAAAACACCGGTTTCAAATTTGGATTAACTCCCTGAGATATTACAAATGATTATATCGCTCAAAGCAAGTCGATTCTTCTGTAAACCTCATTCTTAATTGCTGTATGGCTCCCCAAACCTAAAGAAAACTAAAAAACAACGGAGAGTGGATTAGAATACCAAAGTGCCATCACAAGTTAAAGCTGCTTATACTAATAATTTGTGAGAAGACCCCCCTAATGACCTGCCTTCAGCATTCAGTGGGCCATTGTACATATTTTAGTAGAACAAGTAATTAAAATAACAGAGAAAAGTAGAACATACCATTCTGAAACCAGTTTGGTCTAGTTTAGGGTCCCAGGAGCCAAGGCCAGTCCTGGCAGCGGCCCATCTCAGGTCCCACTTACACAAACTGGGTTCATTTAGAATGGCCTATTCAATCCAAGACTCCCATTCATAAAACAGGAGGGGTAAACCTGGGACATGAAGATCGAGTACTCACACCAACTACAAGGGTCTCGACTTGTAAATGAACCGACTCCTAGTAAGAGACACACACTGGATGACCTGTGCATCTCCAAGGGTGTAAACTGCTCCCCGGTGACACTGGGTGATGTTGCTTTATCAGATCATTTGACTGTTTTATTTATTTATATGACTGCTGGTGTTAATATTTTACACTGAGTCACATATAATCACAAAGAGGCACCTCAATCACAACATCACTATTCCATCTTATCAAATCTTTTTTTCTTTAATATCTGCACTCCCTTTAGCTTTTCCTAATAGTCTTGTTCAGGGGTCGGCAAACTTTTTAAACTTGGGGCCAATAAATCTAATCTTACCTTGGGGGTCCAGCCACTGAGTGATCTTTCCCACCCTTAATGAGATGTGTGTGCTTTCTATTTCACTAACCATGTGGACTGAATTTTCTTATTCTGCACAATGGGAATGGAATCATTTGTCGAAAGATCTAAAATTAAATACCTTCAATTCATCAATGGATATAAATGTATCCTGAGGTCAGAGTGTTTATGTACAGTAGTTATCTAATTGTGGAGATTGCATATTATATTGTATATGCTGTAAGTTACATTACATATGCTGTGACCTCCAGGGACACACAGTTCCCCAAACACCCCAGACACAAGTCACTAGTGCAGCGACACACACGGTTTATTTACACAGGCGGGAAATGCTTTCCCTTCGTTCCCAACCGCAAGCTCAGTACAATAAGTACAACTTACATCATGTAGTGCCTTTCTCTCTTCTCTTGTCTTTCCTCCTCCACTGGCAAGTTTTGCCCCTCTTCCTCCCGACTCTGGCTCTAGAAGTAGTGGTAGCTCGCTCCTCTTATAAGGCACCCTGAAGTACTCCTGGAGTCCGGTGATCTCCTTCCAGCAGCGCTTCCAGGTTTGGCGGCAGTCTGGCTAAGGAGGTTCAGTTATTCCCCTTGCGCAACCCGGTGGTGGTCATGAACCCTGACCATGTTGAGCTGCCATACTCCAACCCACAGGGGCTGCCCTCTGTTGTCCTGGGGAAGGTGTTGCTCCATGCCAGCTCCTTTCCCAGTCCTTTTCCTTAAGAAGGTGTCCTGGCCGGGTCAGAGTCCCATTTCTTACATTGAGTATATGTTGTGTATATTAACGTGTTGTGAGTGTATGGCTGCTACCTTGGCCAGATTTTTCTTGTAAAAGAAATTTTTAATGTAAATAAGACTTCCTGGTTAAATAAAGCTGGTCATTGTCTGGACTTAATTTTGAAACAGCAGTCTGCACAGAAGAATGTAAATGATTGTCAGAAGGTTTGGATCTGAATCAAGGTGCGGATGTAAAACTCACTTGGCCTTAAAAGTGAGCAGCACGGCGTGGGGTCGATGTTACTGAACTGCAATTTGCTGTGACGATTTCAGATGTCAGGGAGAATTTTTCCAGTAGACGAGCCTTCATATCCCTCAGGTGCCTCCGTCTGGACAGGAGTTTCTAGATCTGGATATCGAGGGCCTAGAGTTCTTCGACAACGCAGTCCATCTCGCCGTCGGCCATTGTCTGCTTGCGCTTCGTGTCCTAGGAAAGAAAGAGAAAAAATGTTAGAGCAGAGACACAACTAGAAGTCGCCATTCCTTGTGCTAACAGATTTTCTTAATGATTCAGGGCTGTCAGTTAATGTGTCTCTCCTGAATGGGCTCAGCCCTGTCCAGACACAGCACAATGGGCGCCTTGTGCCATTGGACTCAAACCTGGCAGCCTCTCCTACACAGCAATGACTGCGTCAGTTTGGAAACCAACAGCTTCAGTTTCTGGAAAAAAGTTCATCTCAGTTCAGAAGATGGGTGGCTGTGAATCGGCTTTGGTGACCTACCTGGTCTTTGTGTTTTTTCTGCCATTCTTTACCTCACAGGATCGGCAAAAAATAGTAAATACTGTATGTACAAATAATTAGGATCAGCATCAGCCTCAAAAACATCTAAACTAAATGACAAGAGAAAAAGACAAAGAAGAAAAACAAAATTACACATAAATCTCAAAAAATACAAGTAGGTTAACAAGTTCATATAAAGACGACTGTAACATCATATGATCAGTTTAATAAGAACACACAGGCCACAATGTCAAAATTGCATTTTTGTGTAACGTTCTTTCTACATTGAGCCATGTAAGGTAAGGAAGTCCTTTTCATGTCAAACCGCTCTTTACATTCTGCTTATTGAATAGAAACACTGAGAAGCCATTGACAACAACAACAACAACATTTATTTCTATAGCACATTTTCATACAAACAGTAGCTCAAAGTGCTTTACATATTAAAGAATAGAAAAATGAAAGACACAATTATAAAACAAAATAAATTAACATTAACATCGAATAAGAGTAAAGTTCAATGCCCAGGGGGGACAGAAAAAACAAAAAAACTCCAGACGGCTGGAGAAAAAATAAAATCTGTAGGGATTCCAGACCATGAGACCCAGTCCCTCTGACAAGTTGGCATCTTATGGCTTTGAATCTGTAGGCCTCAGGCCCAGTTTGTGGTGAGCTCAGCTGATGATAACCCACCAGAGAACTGAGTTTCAGGTACTGACAGTTAACGCGTAATGCATATGTGAGAAAAGACGGCTCACCAACTTTAAATTGAGCGCGTGTTTTAAGAAGAGATGAATTAAAAAGAGCGGGTGGCCTGGACAACAGTAAAGTACATCCCAAAAAGCAGGAGCCCCAAACTTCACAGAAATATTTAGAGGACAAACAGCACAAAAGAATATTAAGATAGCAAGAGTCGGACCTCCGCTGTCAGGCAGGTTGATCAGTCTGGGAGTGTAAAGAGTTTGAGGTCCGCACACGAGCTGTCGCCTCATATAAGAGCACTGGCCTCGGCTCAGAACAAACGTGACGTTCTCATAATGGGCGTGTGATGGAAACGTGTTCAGTACAGTAACAGTGACGGACTGTGTGTGTGTCCGTAACTGAAATTCTGGGGCTTCAGGCAGTCACGAGATGGCAGGTTTTGGACATTTCTTAAATGTGAAATAGAAATTCAGTTGAGTGTCCAGTGTAAACTACAAAGTCAAATTCATTTACACATTTATTTATTTTTTAACCTGGGATTGAAAAATGTTACTTGTCTAAATAACCCTTGAGGTGTTATAATGTGGTAAACAAGGATGTACTTTGTGTTTCTAAAATTACAGATCCAGTGTTTTGTACGTGTAAATAAAGTTGTGCTGCTAGCAGAGCTGTTACAGTGCTGTTTAGTTTTAAAAACAACTCCAATATTTTCTCCACAGAAGTCACTTCTACATGTTGATGTCTGTTTTGTGCTGCTTTTTCTAGAGCTACAATTTGACATGAATTCCTTTCCTGTCCTCTAAGCTGATGTGCCTAAAGCATTTGCTTTGTTCAAATATATTTATTCAGTTTTTATTCTGCACTCCTCCCATTACGCTTATGGCTGTTGTCACACACGTGAGATTGCGAGGCAGTCTAAGAGCTCCACTAAGGGTAAGACTCTAAGTCAGGGGTTGACATTTATATTTATGTACAAAACCGCAGCTGAAAGATGACTTTTTAGGGCTGTTTGCAACGTGGCTGGGCAGGCAAGACCTGAACTTATTTTAATTTACTTCTAATATTTTTAACATATTAACTCATTGCTAAAAAATATTTGGTAAGTAAAAAAAGGAATATCTTGGTGTTTAATGAATTACTAATAAAGCCCTAACTTTGAAAAGTTCATGAAGTACCGAGTGCATCTGACTGTTGAGTTATGTTTAAGTTTAACGTCTCTCATGTTTTACATTTGTTGTTAAAACTTTATGGCATATGATGATCTGTTAGCAGCTGAGGCACTGGGATGGAAGACAATGTGTACATCGGGTGTTGAAGTGCAGGAATAGAGCTTGGAATTAAAGAAAAAGGCACATCGTATGTGAAATAAGCTAACGTGAGACAACTAACAACTGGGGGCACCGCCACAAGATTTGTAGTGGGGTGAAAAGATGAGGCCAGTGCATTACATGGGGTAGGACACTTAAAGTCTAAACCGCAGGCAAAATACAAGCTATAACAGTTATTAATATAAGAGTAGGATTATGTAATAGCAATATTAGATTAAAATAGATCATTTATCAGCCTATTAAATACAAATTTACAAAATTACAATTTGAAAGAATCATCTGCAGTAACCTACTGCTAATGAATATTGTACTTGATAATTATAATCTGATACTGATAGGTGGGGATAAAAACATAGATAGATAGAGATCTCCAGCCCCACCCGGCCCCACCCAGAATGTTGCATAATTGAATAAGCAAATCAACATAAACATCCCCTTCTGTTTGGTGATTTGTTAAATGACAATAAGAAGAGCTCATCGGGGGTTAGAGAGGAATTTCAGCAAATGCAAGTGGAGGGCCTACTCAGGTGAAATGGAGACAACAATAAAATGTACTTTTCGTGGCTTAGGCAGTGGTATATGCAGCAAAAGGAACTTGATGGAATGACACTCTACGTTCAAGTTCAAAAAGTCTCAGAGTGCCCGAAATAAAGAAGTGATCAGATGTCAAAGGCGACGTGGAAAGGCGACTTGTAGCCCACTGTCTGAGTGTTATATGGAAGTGTATTAGGTGTGAACGGAACCCGGGCACAGACAGGCAGATGTTGTAATTCCACCCCGACATGGTTATTTACAAATCTTAACAAGTCAATAGTGCACACACAGCCCCCAAAGTCCTGGCCACACAACACCTTACTCTCTTCTAGGCCACCTCCTTGCCTCCTCCAGCAGGCTCAGTCCTTCCTTTCTCTCCGACTCCAGCCCTTAATGAAGGAAGGCGGCCCCCTTTATTCACACCCGGATGTGCTCCAGGTGCTTCCCGGCAATCTCCCACCGACTCGATCCCCCCCCGTGTGGCGGAACTGCCGGCTGTACTCCCGGAAGCACTCGGGGTGTCCCTGCTTCTCTTCCCCCCAGCACTTCCTGGTGTGGCAGAAGTGCTGAGGTCCAGGGTTCCCAAGGCATTGGGGCGCCACCTGACGGTGACCACGGGCCCCTACAGGGTTGGGCTTCCAAGCCCTCTACCTGTGGCCCCCAAAGCAACCAGGGTGGCAGTCCCCACGTGGTCCAAGGTGGGCGCATGTCCTCTTACGGTCCTCTAAGGCGTCCCAGCCGGGTCGTCGCCCCTGGGATCCCTGAAATAGGGCATAATGAAAAGAGAGAAAAAATAGGGACACTGAAGAAAAATGTTGACTTTAGTCTCAAAACTTTCACTTTAAACTCGTAGTTTAAGACATTCTACTTTAATGATAAAATAAACTTCATCTTAAATCGATGTTTCATTTCTTCCTCAAATCCCATCATAACTACAGTAGCACGTTAAATGTTTCAGATTTTTGTGTGTGTGAATCACTGCGTGCTTTTTAAATGAGCTTTCGCATTCTCAGACAGGAGCGCACAGGCAGTGATCGCCACACAGAATACATTCATGATATTACACCTCTCTGAACATTTCAGAATACTAAGATGTATACTTCATATCATTTTTTATTATGAAATGCATTAGTAAAATATGTATGTTAAATTTTACAGATAACTTGTTAACTTCATTAAATAATGTATACTGTTAATTAAACATGGGGGCACTGTGGTGCAGCAGTAGTGATGAGCTAGTGCCCCATTCTGTGATTGTTCCTCTGTCGCACTGTATGCTTGCTGGGACAGGTGGGACCCTGGATGGATGATGGAATAATTAAACGTATATTAAAAAGATTTTTCTAAGTTCCTTAAAAGTTTTGAAGAATCAACGTTCTAAGCAGACAGCTGTTTTCATTTATTACAGAGCTTATATTGTGGCAGTTGATTACGTGGAGAAAGAAAAAGGAAAGACAGGAATTGTGGGTTGGCACGCTTCACAGACACGGTACTGCTGCAATAAATTATTTCATCGAGGGTTGCATGCGTCACAACAAACATCTTGCAGGATCAATCCCTGGATGTGACCCTGGCTCAGCTACCTAATGTCTAATGTCCTCCAGTTCACTCGGTTCTCGCCTGTTATCATCCAACACTGTATGGATCTTACTTCTAAATCAAAGAAAAACTTTATTGGTACATCCAAATGGTTCAAGGTTTGAAATCTTGATCTTATCAAAGCCCCTTGAGCTGTTTCCTGGCAGAGCTTCTAAATCTATCTTTTAGCAGTCAGTTTAACAGAAACCTCTCCATTGTATCCTATTTGTAACGTTGTCTGCAGTTAAGAGATCTTCTGCTCTGGTGATTCCATTTGCTGACAGCACTTTCTGGTAACCTGTTCTGTATACAGATGACAAACGCCGTGATTTGGACTTTGGAAACGTCCTACCACTGCCTGAGTGAAGTCAAAGTGGGGTTTGGTGAGAGTCCATTGATACTTAAGAAAATTGAAACAGTGAATGAAGTGAGAAACGTATTAGAGAGAGACATTAAGGTGCCAGAAAAGACTTCCAAAGGAGGCTTATTAGGAATGTAACGAGTTATCAGACAGGACGAATGGAGAGAGATGTGAGAGTAGTAACTGTGTTCAAATGGTGATTGAGACAATAACAGCCATCTAACTGAGCCATCAACACAGAACCATCTTGTCCTTTAACCCAAGTATATTGTTTAGCTGGCGGGAACTTATTAGGCCAAATATCCACTAAATCTGTTGCTTTAATAAAGGTTTGTAACGTCCTCATGGACCCCTAGTTGCGATTCAGTGAATTTGATCTAATTAAGATCTTCTGTACAGTTAAATGCCCCTATAAAATTTCACATGTTAACAAAGATTCCACCACTCCCTGAGTAGACTCAAAACCACATCCTCTCCTTCCCATTTGTAGTTTTGACAGCCGAACACCAGCAGCTCCTGATCTCCACCACTGACTTGTACGACTAACAGGTGCCCAGCCACAACCTCTCTAATATTTGTTTTCTTTAAATCGACTGATCTTGAAAAAAGTAACGCTACCCCAGCACTGAGATGATGGCCATGACTGAGAAACGCTGGACCCCCAACTCTGTTAACCAGTCGGTCTGATGCTGTGGATCAAAATGAGTTTTTGAAAGAAAGTCACCTGCAGAGATTTTTGGTGTAAAAGATCAGAAACATCATTTATAGTTAAGCCAATATGGGGAAAGAAAAAGTGGAAAAAGCAACAATATAAACCACAAAACTGACAAAGTAAAACTAAATAAAGGCCATTATTTCTGATAGGCTTGTGCATGTTACTCATGACATTTTTCACCCTGGTGGTCTCTTTCTGGTCCATTCCTAAATGAACTGCCTTTCTTCTTAACTCTTTAGGCCGACACCAGAAACAGGCCGAGCTCAGGATGGTGGTCTTCTACATTTACTCCACTTTTATTGTCAGTAAATTCTAAAACCTTTCTGATGCTGTCAGTGCTGTACCGGCCCCTGTGTTGGTACTGTGTTGGTCACCCAAATCACTCCCTACATCGTTGTCTGGTATATAAAACGGTTGTTGTCTCCCCGAGACCTCTCGCCAGACACCAAACGTTTCTTTTTGAGCTTTGATTGCACAAATTATTTTTCATTTTTTAGAAGGAACTTTAAAAAACTGATCAGATACGCACACACACACCTGCACACTCTCCACATTCACCCTGGCTTTTCTCACTCGTGTCCCTCCACGGTCCACTTCATGGCACTCCCTATTGGGGTCTGTCACCAGAAGTCCGTACTTCATTTATTTCCATTGTCAGAGAATCATTTGCAGTGGAGATGACTAGCGTTGTTTGCTCTGAACGCATATTCTTAGTCGTCTTCCTGCTGTTATTTACTTCAAATGTTCCATTTACTCTTTCCAAAGTGCTTTTCACAGGCGCTACCTGTTGCACTAATAAAGGGCACAGACTCAGACAAACGCTCATCCTCAGCTGGCGTGACTTCATTCAGTTCAGTCAGGCTCTGCTGTGCTGTGGCTGATCACCGCAGCACCCACTTCTGCAGCAGCCCCTGCTCACAACAACTTCTCAATCATCCATACTTTCGATTTTCAGTTCCCTTTCTGACTCGTCTCTTCATTCCTGGTGTTTACCTCCATTGATTTCTCCACTGAAGGAGCAAAGCTACCCAGTAACTCAACCATTTCCACTTGACGCTGTGACGCTCATGTCCAGGTCTGTCACAGTTAAAGCACTTCATTGTTTCAGAGGTCACAAACACCATGTAGTTAATGCCATCAGATCAAAATCGAAGTGCTACATTTAAATCATCGTTCATAAAATCATGTACACTTGCCCCTGAAAAGAAACAGCGTGCTTTAATTCTTACATTCTGCATCATAAAGGAAACCTAGTAATATTTGACAGAGCTTGTCCTTAACTATTTATTTCCCATATCAAAATATCATTTTTTAGGAAAAGGTGGGGGGTGGGATTTAAATTCTAAGTTTTTCGCCAGAGCTGATGAGGGCAAAACTGTGACTAAAGCACCACAAATCACTATTCCTTCATCATCAAGTTTGTTAGCTAGTGCCTCCTCATTCACAAAACCACTACAGATTTATTCATTCTGGAGACATAATGTACATTCTCGTAATCAGTCGCTTTCCTGCCGCACCACACACACTTCAGCAGACCCCTGTAGGCCCACCAAAAGCTTAACTCCATTTCAGCGCGGAAGCTCTCAAACTGTTCAGGCAACAAGCCAGGCGGTGCTGTTTTAGAAGCAGACATGGAGAAAGATGGTAAAGTTGAGCCTTATCGATAATCAACAGTGAAGAATAACTACACAGTGACAATACTAATAAAGAAAAGAAGATAAAAGGCAAACTGACAGATGGACATCCACTTCAGCTTTACTCACACCACCACTCAGACTCACCACTCCAGACCACCACAATCGAGACAGAGAGAGAGAGAGAAGAGCTATATAACAAATAGATAGATAGATAAGGAACTATATAATAGATGTGAAAGGCATTATTTAATAAATATTTAGATTTTTAAATTTATTTTGCACAATAATAGAAAACACAAATATCAGTATTATACACTTAATAAATAATAATTTCACAAGAAAGTTAATAATTCTATTACTCCATCACTATTCCCCAGTACATGCCACCTACACCACACTAATTCACATAATTGTCTGTGATAAATAAATAGTTACATTTTTAACAAAGTATCAACTCCAATCGGTTTACTTCACATCTCCTCCCAGTAAATGCCTGCTACTCCACACATTATAATTCAAATACTTATTACAAAACCAACACTGTATCACCACTACCACTCCCCAGTACGTCTCTTCTTCTGTACATTCACTGTGCCCCTCAAGCCCCCATAAATCACAGATGGTCTCCATGTCTCCAGTAAGGTGGTGGGTAATGAACTCCAGTTCACTCTGCACTTCACCAGTACTTTGAACATCAGGATTGTGTTGGTTGTCATTGAGTTTTTCTGTTTCTTTGTGTTTTAAAAATTGAGAGATATAAATGGCCCTGCACTTTCTTCTCTTTCAGACTACAATTAATCCCAAAAATAAATCAGGAGTTCATAAAGAGACAGCCCTGTCCCATCAAAAAGAGACCCTTAGAAATGTGAAGAGAGGTTCGAGTCTGTTGCAGTGTATAAAAGGTGACAGTCAGTTTATCTCTGCTGACAAAAAGGAAGGACAACAGTCAGGAGTTCCAGGAGAAACAATCCTCCATTGCTGGTTGCCAAGTCTGTTCTGCAGAGTTAGCTTGTAAAAAGCTCTCCACGCTGGAGTTCTGATTACTTCAACATGCAGTTCTTGGTAAGTCTCTGAGGAATCTGTAAACGGTCCCTTTAACACACAACTGGTTCTGATGGTTTTTCCCATTGTGCCAAACTCTTCCCCTACTAAATTACCAATCTAAGAATCAAGATTGGCTGATCGGTGCAATCTGTGACATTTGGTTTGATTTGAACGATGAGCTCTGTGACCTTTGAGTCAAAGATCTGATTGTCAGGAGAGATGTACTCACATAGTGACCCTGCGCCTAAGTTGACTAAGGCCTCTTTAAACTGGCACAGAAATTGGTTGGTGAGCCGTTTAGACCATGCATGCCCAGGACTGATGTGAGGTGCACTCTAGTGGACTAAATGCCCATTTGGCTATTTATAACAGGACAGATCTTTGTGATTATTTATTTATTAATTTTAGAAGGTCCGAGATTTAATAAGAGCACAGCAGAGGGGATTTCATTATATTGTTTCAAATCAGGAAACAATGAAGATTACTGAAAACACGACGAGTTCTTATAAACTAATGATGCCAGGTAAAAAACATGGACTGATAAAATAGATAGATCTAACAGGAGTAGCTGCTTAGTCAGTCAGTCATTGTCCAACCTGCTGTATCCTAACACAGGGTCAATGTCTGCTGGAGTCAATCCCAGTCAGCACAGGGCAAGGCAGGAACAACCCCGGTAGGGCGACAGCCCAATGCAGGCATACACGCACCAAGAACACACCGGGGACAATTTAGGATCGCCATTTCACCTAACCTGCATGTCTTTGGACTGTGGGAGGAAACACACGCAGACACGGGGAGAACATGCAAACTCCACGCAGGGAGGACCCGGAAGCAGAACCCGGGTCTCCTAGTAGCTGCTTATCAAAGCTCAAATTGTTCACTTTTTGTAAGAGAGTAAAAGCCAGATGTCTTTGCCTTTGAACAACCTCTGCAGTGTTTGGAGCCTGAAGGCCTCCATTTTACTTGCTCTCTTCTGCCACTGATAGTTACAGCACACCTTTCTGGATCCAGTGCATACTGTCTCAAAGCAAGTTTAGGTGATCATCTGCATGGAGTGCTACTGGTGGATCAGCACACCTGAGTTTGTGACGAAACATGAAGGAAATCAGGTTTTTTAGAATGAACACCCTACCTCTGCAGGAAATGTCCATTGAGAGGCACTTCCAATGGTTCAGCTGAACTTCAATCTTCTCTGTCCACTCCATCCAATTGTCTTCAGCAGTGTTTTCCTCACCCAACTACACCTCCAGGTACCTAAAGATGTTCTTGTTCTATTGGAGGGTCTCGGGGAAGAGCCGGAGGAGTGCATTGCTTTTTAACCAGTTTAACTTTCAGTCTGTGAGAAACAAATAAGTAGCCAACTGAAGTGTTCACCTCAGAAGAAGAGGACACAAACACAGTCACATCATCCACATAGTAACAACAGGAATGCAGAGGCCAGAAAGATGACGTCTGAGCTGCGCAAGAAGGGCTCAGTGGGTAAAGAGTAGAGCTGCCCTGGCAAATACCCCTGGTGACAGAGAAGGGAGCTCTCAGGGCACCGTTCACTTTTAAGATGCCAAATACATCTGTATAAAGTATTTCATTATATTTAGCGAAAGAGTACCCAAACCCAAAAGCCTCCAGGACTTTAAATAGACATTTCTGACCCACTCTGTTAAAAGCTTTTCTTGATCTAAAGAGATCAGTCCTGTCTTTGAAGTTACAATTTGGTCTTGTGCTATATATACGAGGGGAGCCAAAAAAAACCAAGACTTTTCAAAAGCAATCATTTTATTTAAAATATTTTGAAAATGTACTAGTCTCCTTTAAAGAACTTCCCATTCGAAGACCCACACTTGTCCAATATCCTTGTCCACTGATCAAAACATTTTTGGAAGTCTTCAACTGGGATGCTATTTAGCACTGTTGTTGGAGCAGCGATCACGTCCTTCACACTGTTAAATCGGTGCCCTTTCAGGTCCCTTTTCATTCTGAGGAACAAGAAAAGTCACAGGGGCCAAATCTAGTGAGTAAGGGGGCACGAGTGTCATGAACTGACTGGTTAAAACTGGCGAATTGCAACACTGTGTGCTGGGGTATTGTCATGCCATTCGCCCGACTGCCACAATTCTGGCCATCTTGAGACCCCCAGATAGTACTCTTGACTGACAGTCTGAACCATTAGAATGAATTCCTTGTGCACAATGCCTCTAATGTCAAAGAAACAAATCAGCATCATTTTCACGTTCAGTCTCACCTGTCTGGCTTTTTTGGGGCCATGGTGAATTGGGATTCTTCCACTGGCACGATGCTTGTTTCATTTCAGGGTCATACCCGTAACACCAACTCTTGTCATCTGTTATGACCCTGGAGAAGAAGTCTGGGTCACTGTCAACCTCCATTTTCAATTCTTTGCACACATTGAGTCGAGTGTTCTGCTGGTCATCTGTTAGCAGACGGGAGACAAATTGGGCCGAAACACGCCTCACGCCAAGGTCTTCAGTCAAAATGCGCTGAACTGAGCTCCATGTTCCTCCTGTAGCTTCTGACAACTCATCAATTGTGTAATGACGGTCTTCATTTATTTTTCAATGTTTTTGTCATTCTGGCTGCTTGAAGGGTGTCCAGAACGGGGTTGTACCTCAATGCTTAAATTTCCATTTCTGAAGCGCAAACCTTTCGAAAACTCTCGCCCGATTCAGAGCTTCTTCCTTGAAAGACATCTGAAGCATTTGGAATGTTTCTGTTGGTGTTTTACCAGGTAGAAAACAAAATTGTAACCACGTTCTTTGTTCCATGAAATTCAACATCACAATTTCAACAGGGTCGCAAGAACAGCTTCTAAAAACAATGACTGTGTGACATCGTTTCACAGAGGTGTCAGCCTGGCTACTGACTGGTGGGGGATGAGAGAACAAGCACTGACCTTGATCCAGCCCCTCCACTCGCCACCTAGCAACACGGAGGCCAGTCTCATTTCTTTTAGGTCCCCTAAAAGTATGGACCAGATTGGCACACAGTAGATAGATATATACTTTATTAACCCCAAGGGGAAATTCACATACTCCAGCAGCAGCATACTGATAAAAAAAACAATATTAAATAAAAGAGTAACAACAAATGCAGATAAAAACAGACAATAACTTTGCACAATGTTAACGTTTACCTACCCCAGGTGGAACTGAAGAGTCACACAGTGTGGGGAAGGAATGATCTCCTCAGTCTGTCAGTAGGGTCTGATCCTGTTTGATGATGCATCCCATTACCCTCCACAGGCAATTAGCCAAGGCCCTGGATACAAAAGGCTAACAGGACGCCAGTACTTAAGGCCGGACAGATCACCTTTTTTTGAAAGCAAAGCAAGCACAGCCCTTCAGCAGGACAATGGCAGTTCATTATTTTGTATTCTTTCCTTAAAGCTCCCAATAAAATAAAAAATGTTTAAAAAAAAAAAAAACTCGACCATCAGGCCGTCTATTCCAGGTGACTTTCCCGTGTTTAGTCCACAGGGGTCGTAGTCAACTCCTCCACGCTGAGGTTTGCTTCCAGAAGCTCTTTTTCTGCTTTAGAAATTTTTGGCAGGATTTCTAGGTGTCTCCTGGTCTCAAAAGCACAAAACCGCTTTTTATATAAGTTCAGTGCTAGAGTCTTGATGGCCTCAAACTTTTTAATGATGTGCCATCCTCATTTGTCAGACAGTGAATCATTTTGCATTTTTTTTTCTAGTCAAAAAAGAGAGAGAATCCATTTGAGCCAATTCTTGAATCCGTGCACACACAAGAGCACCGGGCACCCGTCTGTCAAATACGTCCATAACCTCTTGTTTGTTTGCTTTTAAATTCTCAAAAATGGCATCATTGAAAGAGCTGCCTAAAAGTGAAGAGAGTTCCAAAATGTCCACCTCCAACTCCGCCATTACCTTTTTCATGTTCTGCGTTACATTCTGGGTGTACTGTTGACATAACAACTCTGAGGAAATGGGCATCCTTCAGCAAACTGTTATTGAAGTGCCAGTGTGAAGGAAAGGAAGTTTCAAATGGAAGGTAAGCTTTGAGAAGGACAAAACTTTTTCCCCTCTAATCAGGCATTAAATTTTAGCAGTCTGCCTTTGACCACCTCTGTCATGCTAGCTGAGTCATATGGAAAACCAGCAGAAAAGAGAATGGTAATCTCGGTACTAACACTTGACCCATGACTTAAAAACACCTGCCCCTGCCAGCCTCGGTGCCAGCCTGCCTGGTTAGCAGGATCTGTGGGGGTTTCCTGCAAAAGTATAATGCCAAGTTGTTTTCTTTTCAAACAATCAAAATCGGCTTTCTGTTTTATTTGTATTTTGACATTCATTGATGTTAAGTTTGCCAAAATTGAACAAAGGCATCAAAAAGCAGAAAAGAAAGACGGTCATGAAAATCAAATTCAATAAAGACATGGCATGGCATTTCCAGCAGTGTGTCATATCAGTTTGATTTTGAGAGAACCTTTAAATCTACTCGTGACAAGCTTCAGTTCTTTTTAAACCTACTGTAGGTCCGCCTTAGATGAACTCAGAAACTGCTGGACATCAGAGAAATGGAGGCTGAAGTTTACACCCTGTTGCCTTCAATAAACTTCAAAAAATGAATTGTGCTCTCATAGCTGTAGTCACCGCGGAGGTTCAGCTGAGATGACAGACTGCACCTCACAGATGTCCACGAGTCACTGCCTTCTACCTCTTCACCCTCACTTATTGGACTCGGGTCTGCAGGCACCTCAGTCACACCCTGAACTTTCAAAGGTCCGCCATTTGCATAGACTGAGCTCTCGACTTTATTGTGCTTTATGGCTACCGTCTATTAGCAGACGATCTTTTCTTTTCATGTCATGGGCTTTACCAGCTCTGTTACATCCTCCATTTCCTGAACTGCGCTCTGTTTTCTGCTGGAGTGCTCATCTTATCGATGTCACCCTCAGCACTTCGCTCAGCCATAACACCCTTTAGTATAATATCAGTTTCTTTGATATCAACACTGAGCAGAACTCCTTTATTTTTTCGTACTCACAAGAGTCTTGGCGCTGTCACTTGTATGTGCATATTAACAGTAACATTGCCAGCAGAGTCTGAATCGTCCACAGTCGGAGCGTTCTCCTCCAGGTTGCCATCAGCACTCTGCATGTTGTGGGGTGTGATCTCGGCCTCATCCATCGGCTACACTTCACATTCAGGGGCCGACTGCACCATCATTACAGATAAAGCACTGCTTTTATCCTGAATGTCCTGACAATAATCCTCCATTAACTTTTCCTTCATGTCAGAAAAACTGACCGAGGATTCTCTACCTTGATCATCAAACAGTTCTGAATGTTCTTCCTGCTTACTTTTGAATTGTCTGTCACCTCAGAGCACTTACATTGGTTAGCCTTGTGACCTACCTGTCCACACTTTAAAAAATTCATCAATTCTGGTGATATACAACATAAGAAAAAACATCTGCTCTGAATTTACGGACCACATCAAGTTCACCCTGTAGGTCTTTCAGATTCATGTGAACTTGTCTCCTAAAAGAAACTTGTTTTAAATTGATGGTTTGACAGCCCAGTGGTATCATCGTCAGTTTCAAAATAATCTGCCCATGGCTTTCAAACACTTTACTTAGGACACTGTTTTTTAGAAATGGGGGTACATTTGAAATGAACACTCTCCATGCTGGAGTGGAGAGGGGCAGAACAGAAATCAAAGTGCAGTGAACTACCACACCGTTGTGTAAAAGAGGATGTAAATAGGTCTCATCATTTAGAAAAATAAGTTTTATTCATCCGAGAAACTGTAAGCATAAGTTTAATATGTCACTGTGCAAATCTGTCTTATAAATCTGCTTTTTATCTGCGCACATGCACAGTTGACACACAGGCAGATTAAGCACAGGGTCTCACACAGAACGGCCAGATGGATTGGGACAAATGGACAGCATGCAGTCAGACTGTGAGATGCTGTAACTGTGTTCTATTTCTTAAGTCAGCATGGAATTGTATCCTCGTTTTAAGTATTGTTGCCTTGTTTGGAATTCATCTGAAGGGGGCCCTGCATGTGAAGAAAGAGTATAAAGCCTTGACACATTGCTCGATACACCTATGAAGCCTACAATAGGATGGGAGATACTGCGACCTGTTCCTGAAAATGCCTTCTACCACACTGATGACACTGAGAGACTCCATGCCTCGGGCACCCACTCCTGGACTGGGTCTTGTCACTGGCTTCATCCGTCTTTGTATCCTGTGCAGTGTAAGCCAACATTAAACAAAGCTAAGTGATTTCTTCTATGTGATTTCTTACCACCATATCACTGGGAGGGGTATCGCCTTTTATGTTATAACATATAAATGTTTCTTATGTAAAGACCATCACAAACAGGAGTTTGCACGATACGTTGGCTGCTCTGTATGCCCTGCTGTTTCATTGAAGCCCATAATATTGCACATTGACTGGCAGGATGACCTCTTGCTGCATCCAAACGGTGCCATCTTTCTCTTTTACGCCTGGTGCAGCTGCGTTGTTCTTATATGTGAGTGGACGTTTCTTGCAGGGAGAGCTTCTGTTCTCTTTCTCCGATCTGAGTTCATCTCTGTTATAGCATGTCTTTATTTGAAAACAGTAGCGTCAGGTCAGGGTGAACGTGACTGAGAGAATTAAACAAGTACCATACATTTACACCGGCTGTTACAGACTCATATGAAATGTATTTTTTATTGTATAATAGTAACAATAAGAGCAGCTCACTACTCAAACCATTTATTTTGGGACACGTGAAGACTTGAGCCTGCGACTTTTGAACAGGAGTCAGCCGTTCATACCGCTGTACTACCAAAGAAGTCACGACAACAAGGCACAGTAACACAATTTCTTTTTCTTCAGCTATAGTCTTGAATAAAAGTGCATTTGTTCTGTTATACTTGTACCTTTTGTTAAAGTGTTTATTTGATATTTGGACTTCAGTCTTCAAACATTATAAACTTCATGTCAAAATTTGGTTGTTAGTACTAAAACATGGAAAAAGTTTGTCTTTTAGGTACGTGTTCAACATTTCTGTCATCCTACACTTACATAGACAGTAGATCTTTGTAGATACCCGAACACACATGAAATGGATGTGCTCCAAATAACGATATATTTTTTTTAGCCTATACAGCTCGAGGTGTCTGACTCCATGATAAAAAAGGCTTCAATTGGGAGAAGTTTTTGCTGTTTCTGCAGCACAGCACAGATTGACACAAATCATACGAGATTTTACCCAAGGCAAGTTCATGGAAATTGGCAAGTAGTATGGGCAAAAGCCAGGTGAGCCTGATGCAGTGAATATTGTGCATGTGGGACGAAGGTGATGATAGTTGTCAGTTAACAAATGCAGAACTGAAACATGTAGGTTCTACTGCTACAAACCCTAAAATACCAAAGACACTACGAGGGCTAAATAATCCAGCGACTGCTGCTGTAACGCTGAAAGACGCCCGTGGCGGACACAAGAGACATGGAGGATGTTAACCGGCTTTGGCGCACATCTTCTGAAGCAATTCAGCAGCTTCAAGCAATGGGCGTACAATCGACTATTTATAAAGCTGCACAAAGGCCGCGTTTGCTGGCCCTGATACTGAAGCATTCACTGCTGGCATGTGTAGCCAACTAATAAAAACGCGCGACATCATTTAAAAGGGGCTCTGTTATCTATGCTTGATGGAATTAATCAACAGACGGTATGGGATGTGGCAGCACTGACAGGTCAGTTAGATGAACTGGGAGCTACTGTGTCAGCACCTACTGGTCAAAGACCAGTCAGAGGCAAAAAAGGAAGTGAAAAAATAAAAATAAGTCGTGCAAAGATAATTCATGATCTGCTACAAGGAGGGATAGACAGAAAAAACATAAGCGGTAAACCAATTGCAGAACTTTTCAAAGATGGCAAACTCTGAAAAGCCTCAACATGAAGAGTTCTGAGCTACACCAGCAGCACTGGCCAGTGAGGAAGAAAACACACACTGAGAACAAAAGCGAGACGATATTTTAATTTTGGGAAAGAGTGACACACCCCGACCACCATACTGAGGGGATGGCAGGTCTCCTGTGGGTGGGGATGTACGGCTCATTCATACAGGAGACCAACGCCCGTACATCCCGCTAACAATTTATTCTTGTAAGGGGAGAAAACCAAATCAGGTCATGTCACTAACTGACACTGGGGCAGAAGTAACTTTAATTCATGGGCATCCACACAGATCTTCTGGGCCAATCATAAATGTAAACGGGTATGTGGGCTCAGACAAACAAGCTAAACTGATCACAGTACGATTAGCCATAGGACAATTGTAGCAGTGCTACCATTAATTAGAACTGCATCTCCCAGCAGTCCTTGCAGGGCTGTTGGGGTCAAAGGTGGCCAGAGGGGTTCAAAAGGAGGGCAGGGGTCGAAGAGAAAAAGTTTTGTTTTGGTCGTTTGCTGCTTGTATTTATCTGTGGAACTGCCTGTCGCTTTCCTGCTTTACATCTTAGGTCCTGGATTGTGTTGTTTGTTGGGGTCTGGAATCATTCGTCTACCTGTTTACTGTTACTGAGGACGTTGTCTGGATTCATTGGCTTTCACGGAAGAAGGAGCGCTCCTGAACCATTCATCTGTCAACCTACTTCAGCAACTACCGGTAGGACTGTGTTTTTCCATTTCCCTCGCTTCATTCAAATCACTGGACATAACTTCACCGCTGATTATTTCATACATGGACTTTACTGCGTGTTTGTCATGTTTATCTGTTAATTGTAATATCGCGAAGGGATCAGGGGTGGTATTATTGTTTTCATTTAGTTAATTTAATTATACTTTTTTTTCGTTTAAGTTCCCAGTGCGTTTTCTTTGTCTCTGTAGTGTGTGTGGGTGTGTGTCGTGCCAAGGCTGGGGTTGTCCCTGGTAATCCTCATATAAAATAAATAAATCACCGTCTTCCGACGGTGTGAATCTTAGCGGCTTCTGACCGCTACAGATTTTGGCGAGCCGGGTAGGAGCCAGGGTTATTTACGACACCTTCTAGTGCGACTTCACTACACTCTTTCAGAAGCATGTCTGTTGTAAGCGCAGTGCAGGGCGAGGAACTTGAACTTAGTGAACCGCTGGTTGATGTCGTCCGCTGCCTAGGCGCGTCATGTTACGGTCAGAGCCCCTCTCGAGGAGGAGTTGAGCCTGCTGGATACCCTGTGTGTCTCCAGTCGGAGCAGCCGAGATCAGCGAGGGACAGCTTCTGCAAGACCTGACGTTCGCCTAGAACAGCTAGAGACGCGGGTTGATGACATAGCCGCAGTTTTCTCAAATCGTGATGAAACTGTCCATGATCTTATCGATGCCACGGCCGCCCGAGTTTCGGAGAGGCGGTTGTGAGGTGCAGCGTCTGGAGCAGTCCTTAGCTGTGTGCAGCGCCTGGAAGCCAATATGAGAGAGGAGATCAGGTGCAAGAGAGCTGGCGTGCGTCCGCAGCCACTGGGGCAGTCGACTCCTGTAGCGGGAGTGAGGAGCGACTGGGGACAGTCGGCCTTGTCCGTTCTACCCGGATGGAGTTTCCAAAGCTGGCCCCTCAGTGGGCACCCACGGGCATTGTCGACTTTGTAGAGGAGGTCGACGTGTTCGTGGAGCTGCATCCTCTGAGTGGAGCCGAGCTGCGGGATTCCTGAACACGGCACTCAGCGGGCGGCACGCTCTTGGTGGTTTGCTGGCGGCACAAATACAACTCCTGGGCGGAGTTTCGCTGCTTTCCTGAATGCGCTCCTCTCTGGCGAATACCAGGCTGTTGGAAGAAAAGCTCCGGACCTTTGTGCAAAACCATCGCAGAGCCTCCGGGACTTTGTCTTTGAATTCCGTGCGTGTGTGTCTGAAGTGGCGATCTGACATGCGTGAGGAAGAGATATTGCGGCGTGTCCTTGATGCATGTGACCCTCGGGTGGCTGCTACTCTGAGGGGGGTCGTGAAATCGGTCGATGAGTTGGTGAAGGTGGGGTCCCGAGTGGAAAAGGATTGGGGCTATCGGGCTGAGTGGGTCTCGAAAGGGTCCCGTCTCGAGATGTCCCCTGTCCGAAACCACGAGGGAAAGCCAGTGGATCCCGGGCGATCTCACCTTGGTGCAAGCCACCTTGCCCCTCTTAGTGGTGCCCATACAAGTGCGGGGTGTCACTGGAGGCAGTCGTAGATACAGGGAGCACTTATACCCTTATGAAATACAGCTTGTGGGAAAAGCTTAAAGTGCCTCATGAGCAGTTAAGGGAAAGTGCAAAAGTAAAATTCTTTCTTCGGATGGAAGGGCGCGGGGCAAAGGGCAGGGTTCCCATGAGGTTCTGCTTACATGAGACACACTGGGAGACAGAAGTTTACATCCTGGAAGATGACCATCTGTCAATGCCCTTGTTACTGGGAATGGACTCTCTGGTGGTAGGTCTTACCATCCATCTGTCGCGGCTGGAGTATGAGTTGCCGGGGGGTGGAGTCCATCGGTTTGGGACGAAGGCTCAAAGTAATCTGGTTTGGCCTAACTTGTGTTATTACCTCGCGCGTTGGTGGGCGAGCCCAGCCCAGTAGAGAAGGCTATTCTTGAACAGCGGAGCTTGTTCAGCCGCTGCTTAGGAGGTGGCACTCTGTGTGGACGGACAAATTGGGTGGACTGAGGTGGTGTGTCACCACATTCACACAGTCGACCCTGTCCCTGTTCGGCACAGAGCTTACAGAGTGTCGCCTCTGAAAAGAGGAATAATCAAGGAGTGGGTCGACCAGATGTTGGCGGATGGGGTCATTGAGCCTTCCACCTCGCCTTGGGCTAGCCCTGCGGTGCTGTTCAGAAGGCCGGCGGGACCTACCGATTCTGTGTTGACTATCGGGAGCTGAACAAGAAGACCTTAGATGGCGCTTACCCCATGCCCCTCATTCATGACATCTTGGAGTCTTTGCATGGGGCAGTGGTTTTCAGCTCCCTTGATCTGAAGTCCGGGTATTGGCAGGGGAGGATGGGGGAGAGGAGTATGGAAGACTGCCGTCATCACCCGGAGGGTTGTTCCAGTTTCGGGTGATGCCCTTTGGACTTAAAAGCGCTGGGGTCATTCCAACGGCTTATGGAGCAGGTCCTCCGGGGACTCATTGGAAAGACCTGTTTCGTGTATATTGATGACATCATCGTATTCTCCCCATCTGTCTCACAACATCTGAAGGACCTTGATCACATCTTCCAGCGACTGCAGAAGGCTCATCTGACACTCAACACCTGAAGTGTAGATTTCTACAGGACCATCTAAACTTCCTCGGCCATTTGGTGTGGCGCAGGCGGGTCGGGTAGACCCAAAGAAAATTAAGTCCATCTTGGACTACCCAGCGCCCCAGGAGGTAAAAAGTCTCCAGCGCTTCCTGGGGATGGCTGGGTGGTTCCTCAAATTTGTGCATGGGTTTGCAGACATGCTGCCCCTTTGTTCCAGCTGCTGAGGAAGGGATCCCCTGGGAGTGGTCACCAACGTGCCAGGACTCCTTTGAAAGACTTAAACAGGCATTGATATCACCTCCAGTCCTGGCACAGCCTGATCCCAAATTAACCTTTCAGGTCCACACAGGCAAGTGACCTCGGACTCGGCGTTCTTGCTCAAACTAACCAAGGAGAGAGAGAGTGGTGGCCTATGCTTCACGGTCACTGAAGGCGCCGAGTATAATTATTCCACCACCGAGAAGGAATGCCTCGCTGTCGTGTGGGCGTGGAAAAGTGGCGTCACTTCCTGGAGGGGACATCCTTTGAAGTCTACACCGACCATAGGGCTCTGACCTGGGCATTCAATTGCCCGAAGACCACGTCTAGGCTAACAAGGTGGGTTTTCGCCTCCAACAGTTCACGTTCAGGGTGTGCTATCGGAAGGGTTGTGCTAATGTGGTGCCCGATGCACGCAGCCCGCCCACCGATGGTATGTCGCGGTATCGGTCTCTAACCCTTGGCCTGATCTTCCCCTGAACATGCAGGAAATTGTTCACTCTCAAGCAGCCAGTCCTGTGTGTCAGGGGTTGAGAGAGGGCTCAGGGGGGAGGTCTGACCGCATACATTATAGGGAACTTCAAGGGGCACTCTATCGCTGTGTTCCAACAAAAGACCGGGGTTACCATTATCAGTTGGTAGTGCCGAGACATACGTGCCCAAGTTCCTACAGTATTACCATGACAGCCCGATCGGTGGTCACCTTGGGCGTACTAAGACACTGTTTAAAGTCTTGGAGGTGGCATGGTGGCCGACGATACGCAAAGGCGTCTGGTCCCATGTCCAGACTTGTACCACCTGTCAGCAATACAAAACCCCACCTGGTCTCCCCTCAGGTCAACTCCAGCCAGTAACCATCACTACCCGGGGAGAGCCTAGGCGTGGACCTAATGGGACCATTACCCACTAGTAAGGACCGGAAGACCTACCTGATGGTGGTTGTGGACTATTTTACCCGATGGGTGGAGCTATTCCCCATGGCTAATGCCACAGCCAAGAAGATATGTTCCACCCTGAAGGATGAGATCTTTACCCGATGGGGGTGCGAAGAACATCATCTCAGACCGGGGCCCGCAGTTTACCAGCTCAGAGGCCGAAGAATTTTGGAAGCAATGGGGGGTGGTGCACCTGAAGACAACAGCGTACCATCCCCAATCTAATCGCACTGCGCGGGTGAACGGACCCTGAAGACAATGATTGCATCCTTCGTCGGAGACCATCATCAGGATTGGACAAAGTGGCTGCCTGAGCTGCGGTTAGCATTGAACGGCGGTGCACGAGGTTACGGGTGAGACCCTGCATTGTTAGCTTTAGGCAGACAGCTAAACGGTCCACTAGAGAGGTAATTAATCATAAACCACCCAATCCAGACACCTCAATACATGATCATTTGCAAACACTACAACTTATCACACAACAGGTAAAGGAGAGGATGGTGAGGTCCCAGTCCAGACAATCTCAGTCGTACAACCGGAGACATAAGCCTGTGCAATTCTCAGTTGGGGAGAAAGTCTGGATCAGGACTCATCCCCTCTCCAAAGCCTCGATAAATTTACAGCTAAACTGGCTCTCGAAGTGGTTCGGCCCGGCAACTATAGTCCAAAGAAAGGACCAGTGACCTATGCAGTAGAGTGGGGATTGCGGGGACGAAGAAAGTAGACACTGTTAACATCGCTAACCTCAAGCCTTGGTTCGGCCGTACACCACGGCCTGGGGAGGGGGATTGTAGCAGTGCTACCATTGGTTAGAACTGCATCTCCCAGCAGTCCTTGCAGGGCTGTTGGGGGCAAAGGTGGCCAGAGGGGTTCAAAAGGAGGGCAGGGGACGAAGAGGAGAAAAGTTTTGTTTTGGTCGTTTGCTGCTTGTATTTATCTGTGGAACTGCCTGTCGTTTGCCTGCTTTACATCTTCGTGTCCTGGATTGTGTTGTCTGTTGGGGTCTGGAATCATTCGTCTACCTGTTTACTGTTCTGAGGACGTTGTCTGGATTATTTGGCTTTCACGGAAGAAGGAGCGCTCCTGAACCATTCATCTGTCAACTTACTTCAGCAACTACCGGTAGGACTGTGTTTTCCATTTCCTCGCTTCATTCAAATCACTGGACATAACTTCACCGCTATTATTTCATACATGGACTTTACTGCGTGTTTGTCATGTTTATCTGTTAATTGTAATATCGCCGAAGGGATCAGGGGTGGTATTATTGTTTTCATTTAGTAATTTAATTTCATTATACTTTTTTGTCGTTTAAGTTCCCAGTGCGTTTTCTTTGTCTCTGTAGTATGTGTGGGTGTGTGTCGTGCCAAGGCTGGGGTTGTCCCTGGTAATCCTCATATAAAATAAATAAATCACCGTCTTTCTCGACGATGTGAATCTTAGCGGCTTCTGACCGCTACAAGTGTATGCTTTTATTGTATAATTAAAACATTAGAACATTAGAACAATCTAGACGAGAACAGGCCATTCAGCCCAACAAAGCTCACCAGTCCTATCCACTTGTTTCCTTCAAGAAAACATCAAGTCGAGTTTTGAAAGTCCCTAACGTCTTAATAGTAATAATAATAGTAACAATAAGAGCAGCTCACTATTCAAAACATTTATTTTGGAAGGCAGCCAGGATCGAACCCGAGACCTCTTGATTATGAGTCAGTAGTTCTGTACCACCCAAACAGTCATGTCAGTGTTGTACACTAACCTGATTTCTTTTTCTTTGGCTATAGTCTTGAATAAAAGCGCACTTGTTCTGTTGTACTTGTACCTTTTGTGAAAGTTCTTATTTGATATTTGGACTTCAGTCTTCACACATTATACACTTCATGTGAAAATTTTGTTGTAAGTATTAAAACATGAAAAAAGTGCTTTAGGAATGTTTACACCATTTCTGCATTTCCTATCATCCTACACTTACATAGATCGTTGTAGACATGGAACACAAGTGAAATGCAGGTGTTCTAAATAGCGATATATTATTCATCGGTACAGCTCCTGGTACCTGACTCCCTGATAAATTAACTTGAGCTGAGAGACCTTTTTGCCCTGTCTGCAGCGGTGGGGATGGGGGGGGGGACAGGCTGCTTGCTGCTTGCTGCTTGTGCTGATCAACACCTTTACAAGACAAAACACGCTGATGGAGAGGTGCAAAGGAATTTAATGTGGGCCTGGATTACAAGTTTTTTCACAGGCTTCAGGAATCCCAATGTTAAGGACCACCTGAACTTTTCACTTAGTGCACAGTAACAAGTTCACAGGTGAAATGCAATAACAGGCTTTACAAATTATAAATTACATACTATTTACATATGAAAATAAAGATTTGTTTAAACACACAGTAAGAAAAAGTAGTTCCACACTGATTAACATAAATGCAACCTGACAAAATCTGTCCATGAACAGAACTGGTGAGCCATGGCAAGTCAGGTCAGGTTAGGTTGGTGAGCATGCACTGGTACAACAAGCTGCCACACCAACCACATGACAAAACAGCTCAGGATCCTGGTTGGCAACCCCCCAGGCAGACAGGCAGTCCAGTCCCACCCTCCATGAAATGACTCTGTATCTGCCGCAGCCAGATGTTACATGGGAGTCCCATTGGCCTTGTCCAGTCACTCGGGTCCTCAAAAATGACTGACAATCCCTCACAATGCAGGTCATGTGCCTCATTCAGGACTCCATGAGACACAAAGTCAAACCAGCGGTACCCAAGGAGTCTCCGAAGAGAGTACAGTACCAAAGAGTCCAGTCTTCATCTTGGGTCACAGAATAGCCTCCATGTCTCACAACCATCTAGCAAAACAGGAAGCACCCGGACTCTAAAGACTTGGACCTTTGTCCTTTTGCACCTCATGACCCCCATGATCTCCCCATCCATCTACTGACTTCATAGGAAGAGTCACCAATGATATCTATGATCAATGTCACTGCGGCGTAAGTAATCCACTCTCTCCACAGACAGTCACCTGCTGGTGGCTGAGCCCTAAGAAGGTCATTAAAGGTCTGGCTCTTGGTTTTCATCAGGAAACTCACAAGCCCAGACACTCAGACTCCTCGCTCAGTCTCTCGAGAGCCCTGGAGGCTGAGCCATGACCAGCTAACAAAACAGGAGAGGAAAATAGAAACTAAGGCAATATGGGTTAATGGGTCAGACATGTGTACTTAACCGTACCTGCACGTTTATTATCGTCACCAAGTCTGTGATCCAATGGTGGATTGGACTGGAGCACGTTGAACTGAGTAAGATTCAAAAGAGCTCTGTGATGGTTGCATTGAAAGCAGAGCTCAAGTCAATAAATAAGACCCTCATGTGCCCCTGGCTGATCAAGATGTTGGTCAATAAAATTCAGGCCTAAATTCACAGCATCATCCACACGCTGAGTGCGTGCAAACTTGATCTGCATGTCTTCTGTTATTTTAACTGCATTGCATATATAATATGTATTTAAGAATTTAACATTATAAAGTCCCATCTGTATTCTCCATTCTTTTATTTTCTTTTTATTTTTTAGGTGCGTGAGCTCCAATCTTCACCTACAGCTGAACCTCAGAGCAGAAAGGAGTTTTACAGTAACCAGGTCTGTGAATTTCTTGGGTTATCATCATTTCTCTTTAATATTTTCGGCCAGGATTATGTTTGGTAGCAAAATCTATGTAAAATTAATAATTATTGCTAGGCTGAAAGTTATAGAGGGGTCCTCTGACTGGTGCATTGTGTGGGATAATTGATATTCAGGACAGAGAAGCACCAAAGCAGTCTTTTAGACTTGACTCTCTTAAGTGTCAAGTGATCTCAAGGAAATCAAAATAAAGTCCTGCCATTCGCCATATCCCTCCTTTATTCTTCTTTTTCCTTTTGGCTTTTTTCCTTTGCCTGCTGTTTCTCTTTTGGTTTCCAGCCTCACCCTTTCCTTTGCTTTTTCTTCAGTCATCCCCTAATAATAATAATAATAATAATTAATTTACATTATACAGCACTCAGCAAGCAATGAAACCAGTTCAGTGTGCTTCAGATAAAATACAATGCCCTACCACATAACATATACACATACAGACACAGCCAAAAGAATTGGTTTAAAATAGAATCACCATTGTTTTGTGAAATAAGTTAAAAGTTGACAGAAGAACTTGGCATCCACCATTCTTTTCTTCATACAGAACGGACTCTTTGTTTTTAATTCACAACTTAAGATATTGTAGGAATAAAACCAAAAGAAGATGCCAGGGAAAAATATTTGGAGGCCCTTGATGTTAAAAGACATCGTGGATGAGAATCGATTCTCTAATGAAAGTCACAGGGGTCTTCCAGTCAATGCGCCCTATTGAATGGAGCAAAGTCCTCACTCAGCTGTGGTATGTGTGTACATACACGAACTGGACAAAGGAAGAAAGGAAGGTGGTGGTCACAGGCCAAGCATTGACAAGACCATGGCGTCATATTACAGATATAGTCACAGTGGAGATAATATCAAGGCGTTTAAGGTCCGCTGGGACCAAAAGCCGAACTCACGGATGTGGCTGCAGATGGAAAAATTGACCTGGATTGAAGAAGAATAATTTACAAGATGGAGGGCAGAACCGAATTAAACATCAGGATACATTTATTCTGACCTCTAACATCAAGGTACAACACTTCAAGTGGCACCATCCATTCTCTTTCCGAATGAAGTGTATTTCCATAGTAGAAGACCACACTTTCTGAAGACAGACACAAAAACTAAAAAATCCTTGAGTTTTCTAAAATGTACTAACAGGCCACAGTCCCAGAAGTTCCTTTGGAATGATGGGCGAAGCTGAGGCTTTCATGGTAAAGTCACAACAGCTCTGTGTCTCTGCAGAAGACAAAAAGCGATAGGTGCAAAAGAAACAACATGACATGGAGGAGGCTCATTAATGTGGGTCACTGTGCAAAAACTGTACAGGGCACAAAGAAAAATCAAGAGAGAAAGATCATCAAGGGACATCATGGAGCAAACATCCACAAAACTCATCTCCAGGTGCAGGTCATGGATCCTCCAAAACATCCAAATGAACCATCCAAATATTGAAATTGTATTAGAATGTTCTGGAAGTGTCTGATATGGGCCTAAGTGGATCAGTTGCTGTCCATGGAAAGATCTAGAAAGTCTAGGTGGGAGATAAGTCCATCAAAGCTCAAGAAGGATTGTGCCAAGTGGACAGTCAGAGGAGCCAAAGTCTAAGCCCAGAGCTACAGGAAGTGTGTGATGGCAGTTGTCACCTTAACATCTGTGGCAGAGCGTGAGGCTAAGCAAACTCTGTATCCCAATCTGGAGAATCCACTGCATCCACTTAACAGTGTCATCTCCAGGCGGAGGTAGCTTCAGTGACAGAGTTTTGTCACTGTCCTGCCTCCACACAGACCCTGGGAGATCGTTCCTCCCTACACTCTTCAATTCCACCGGTAAGTAAGGCATTAATTTTATTTTAATTCTTTTTCCATTTTTATTATTATTTAATTTAATATTGTTTCTTTGTATCGGTATGCTGCTGCTGGATTATGTAATTTTCACTTGGGATTAATAAGTGTCTATCTATCTATCTATCATCATCTATCTATCTATCTATCTATCTATCTATCCTATCTATCTATCATATAGTGCCTTTCATCTATCTATCTATCTATCTATCTGTCTGTCTATCTATCTATCTATCTATCTATCTATCTATCCCTCATCTATCTACAGAACATTAGGGAGGGTCCCAATAATTTTATTCTGTTTTGTTTATTTTATTATGTACATCTGGAAATGTAAGCAAAGAGTCTGCTCTGTGGCATAGTGGAGTATGACAGTCACTGTTGTTAGTTACACTTATATGACCAGAAAATTGGGATTCTTGTTTAAAAGTGTAAGGGGACCAAAACTACTGGGGCATAACAGTCCATACAAACAGTAGAGAGAGACATGAAAGGGGAGCTATATAACATAAATTATTATTGACAAAAGTCACTATATACTGTAGGGTATGAAAAGAAATTATATGACGACAATGTGAAAGACAGAATATAATACAACAGAATATAACAGATGAGTAACAAATGGAGTGTAATAATAGATAACAGGAGCGGCACAGAGAAAATGACAAATATATTACAAGGCTATAAAGAGATAAAGCAGACATATGTGAAAGACATCCTTGAGATTGACAGGCGTGAAAGGCACTATATAACTGATAGATAGATGAATGAATAGATAGATAGAAAAAACACACTATATAATTAAAGTATAGATAGATAGATACATAGATAGATAGATGAAGACACTATATAATTAAAGTATAGATAGATAGATAGATAGATAGATAGATAGATAGATAGATAGATAGATAGGTCCTCCCTTTCAAAATATTTTTGGAATTATATCACAATATCTTGGTAACGCTTTCCTTAGGTCAACCAAATTTTGCATACATGTATTTGGTGCAAATGTGAATTTCTACTTTTGAGCTATTTCCGCTAAGCGTAAGTGGTACTTTTTATTCATGCAGCTACAGATCCGGTTATTCAACTTTGCTTTTATAATACAGCAATTGTTTATTTAATATATTATTAATTTAATTTGTTATTAATGCTTTTTAATGTACACATGTTCTAAAATATAATCATTGTGTTCTGCGGTTTACTCCTGAATTATCCATCCCATATCTCAGTATACATAGAGGTCAGGAGACCACCCTCAATTTTTTATATTTATATTTACTTACTTAGCGAACCTTTCATCCAAAAGACACCCAAACATTTATCAAGCAAGCATCCAGTCTGGGGACAGAGAGGGAACAAGTGTGACCACAGGACAAAGGTTATAAAACTGATGAGCACAAGTAGAAAAGAGCTCAGCAGTTCAGATGAAGAGGTGGTCAGCTCGTTCCCATGGCTGAACTTCACATGATCTGGTCTGAACTGATTTGATGCCATGAAGGTGGCGTCACTGTATCCAGATGGATAATGATAAAATACAGTGTGTGGTCACAAAGTATGGCATAAAGGATTTTAATATGGCGAAGCAAACACTGGTTTCTGCCTGAAAGTCATCACATATACAGGAAAGTATTTCTTTCAAAAAGAGAACTGTCCTTGACAAGTCGGGTTGTGTTGCTGGAGCTACTTTGGGTCGGGGGCTATGAACATTTTAGGGTCAAGTTGTGTACATTTGGACAATTTTATACAAGCCCAAATTGTTCATGAACTACAGAGCAGAGGTGGAGCTTGTGGCACAGTGAGGGTGAACAGGAGACACAGGCCTTCACAGGCTGAAAAGAAAGAGGTGCTGTCCCCGGTTTGCCAAAATGCGAGTAGAAATCTTGGTGGCAGTGGCATGGCACAATGTCAAACAGGTGACTTGTCTCTCTACAATACACACCAACAATACATGTATGAGAAAGTTATTCGTCAATGAGAAGCATGAAAAAAAAAAACGGGAAAAGCCAGTTGCACTGGAGGAGTATAACTGTAAAATGGCCAGGATCAGATGCTGAAATTACGTATGCCTCTGACCATAAGTCACCGATGGTACCACACTCTTACCGCTCGCGTAATGGCCCAGAGATTGCACTCTTAAGTAGCTGCATATTATTCAAGCAGGCAAACAGTGACAACACTATGACTGCAGCAGATTTCCACCAAGAAGGTGAGGTGGAAGCGAAAGCTTGCTGGCAGGTATGTTACGGTACCTTTGGCAAAGCGAGGAAGACCATCACAAGAGCAGTGCCAGACAGGCTGACTAAGGCCCAACATTCCTGCAACATCATAGGACACAAAATACAAAAGCTGACTGTGTTGTGTGCAGCAACAGACAATTGAAAAGAGCACCAGTGCAACACGTATTGTAGAGGCGCCAATGGCGTGGGAGAAAACAAAAAATCAGCGTAAAAAGAGTTAAAGAGGCCTTAGTCAACTTAGGGTTAGGGTCACTATGGGAGTACATCTCCTGACAATCAAATCTTTAGCTCAGAGGTCACAGAGCTCATCGTTCAAATCAAACTAAATGTCACAGATTGCACCGATTGACTAAAGCAGTTCATTGATTTGACGACAATTTAGTAGGCAAAGAGTTTAGCACAATGAGGAAAAAAACCATCAGAACCAGTTGTGTGTTAAAGGGACGTTTACAGATTCCTCAGAGACTTACCAAGAACTGCATGTTAGAGTAATCAGAACTCCAGCGTGGAGAGCTTTCACAAGCGATCTCTGCAGAAGAACGGTGACCAGCAATGGAGGATTGTTTCTCCTGGAACTCCTGACTGTTGTCCTTCCTTTTGTCATCGAGATAAACTGTCTGTCACCTTTTTGTACACACAACAGATTAAAACCTCTCTTCACATTTCTAAGGGTCTCTCTTTGATAGGACAGGGCTGTCTCTTTATGAACTCCTGATTTATTTTTTGGCATCAATTATAGTCTGAAACAGAGAAGAATAAGTGCTGGGCCCTTCCTTCTTGGCGAGCAAAGCTCTCAATTTTAAAACACAAAAGAAACAAAGAAGAAAACTCAATGACAGCCAGCATTAACTCTGATGTTCAAAGTACTGGTGAAGTGCAGAGTGAAACTGAGTCCATTGCAAAACTTTATTGGGCGTGGAGATGACGAAAGCGACTGGTTACGAAAACGTACATTATGTCTCCATAATGAATAAATCTGTAGTGGTTTTTGTGAATGAGGAGGCACTTGTTGGATTAGTGATTCGTGGTGCTTTGGTCACAGTTTTGCCTCAATAAAGCTCTGATAGAAAAAATAATTCAAAACTTCCCCTTTCCTAAAAATTATGTTTTGTTGGAGGGTCGTCGCTAGGAGAATTTCTGGCCGAATATTATTATGATTCCTTTAGAATGCAGAATGTAAGAATTAAAGCATTGTTTATTTTCAGAGGCAACTGTCACGTGATTTTATGAACGATAGTTTAAATGTAACACTTCAGTTTCGAGGCTGATGGCGGTATTGTGTTTATGACCTCCTGACACAATGAAGTGCTTTAATGTGGCGAACCTGGACATGGGCGTCCTGGCGTCAAGTGGAAATGGATTGAGTTACTGGGTAGCTTTGCTCCTTCGGTGGAGAAATCAGGAGGTAAACGCAGGAATGAAGAGATGGAGTATGAAAGGGAACAAATCGAAAGTATATGGATGATTGTCCTTTGAGTTAAAGAAACACATTCTCTCCAATAGGAAACGACTCGGTCTGAGACCGGCTTGCTGTGCTTTGAGTCAAAAATCTTACCATTCACAGAAGCTGTTGTATTATTTGAAACCTTTGTGAAAGTGTTTATTTGATGTTTGGACTTCATGCTTCACACATTCTATAGTTTGTAGCCTACATTTTGTAACATGTATTACTAAAATATGAAAAGTTTCTGTTTTAACAATGTGTTTACAGATTACTGTAAAACAGAAATGAAATAGTGTGTTCCAAACAACGATCTATTATTTCCACTCTAAAACTCCACTTCACTCCAGATAATCAATCATGCATGAGCTGAGAGAAGTTTGCACTTTCTAAGTCGGTGGGGGATGGAATAGCGGCTGCTTGCAGGTTGTCTTTATCAGCACATTTACAGGACAAAGGCGCTAGTGGAGAGTGAAGCGGTTTTAAGGTGGTCGGATCTGAAGTTTTTCATGAGACTCTGGCAATTCTAGTGTTAGGAACATTGAAATATCTTCATAGTACATGGTTAATTATCTATCCATCTATCCATCCAGTGTCGCATACCCCAGCCCCAGCAAGCATACAGCATGAGGCAGGAACAATCCTGCAGGCACCAGATCGTCACACTAGCATTCTGACTGAGTATTCTCACATGTTTAATTATTAACAATATAGATTATGTAAATGATGTTAACATTTTATCTATAATTCAATAAATATATTTTGCTCATTTCATCTTAAAATGATATTGTATCATATGTAAATACACGCTTTATAAAGTGGCTCTGGTTATGCAATATTATAACTGTAGTGAAAGTTTACAGTGAGTTGATTGTACTAATAAGTACAAACAGTTCTACAAGGAGAACTTGATGGACTGATTGAGTGTGTTTATATTTCTTGGGATGAAACTGTTTTGTGAACTGTGAGGTCCGTACAGGAAAGGCTTTGAAAGCGTTTGCCATGTGAGGCAGTTCAATAGACAGCATGGCTGAGGCAGCGTGTGCTTGATGCTGTATACCGATAATTCTCTTTCTCATCTTCTGTACAGCTGTGATTCCCCACTCTGATACAGTGATATAAATACTCTCAGTGGTGCAGTGGAGTAACAATGCTAAAGCAGCTAGGCATTTGAATAGTTTGGCCATTCCATGGACCATTATATGTACAGGTTAATTTACAATCAAATGCCTTAAATTAATAAACAATTTGCAGATGTTCTACCAGACAGTGAGGCCCTTCTGGTGGTGTGATGGGAGGCAGCATAAGATGAAAGCGCCTCACGTGACAACTTGTTGAAGGCAGGTCCATTGTAGTTAAAGTTGGACAGTTTAACATCTGTGGCAGACAGGGCACAGAAACTCTGTCAATCGGAATCCACTGCATCCATTAACAGATCATCTCAGGCAGAGGAACCTTCGTGACAGACTTTGTCACGTCCTGCTCCACGAAGACTGAGAACGTCTCCCACTATGCGATCTTCAATTCCACCGGGAGTAAATGCTAACATTAATTTTATTTTAATTTTTTCTATTTTATTATATTTAATATTGTTTTTTGTATAGTAATGCTTTGGATATGGTTTCTGGGAAATCAAAGATCTATCTATTTTATTTCATTCATCTATACTATTATTATTGTTATCTATTGTTATTATCATCAATGCACTATTATCTAATTTCTCTAATTTCAGTGTATATGATAAAGCCGCGTCAGGATATGGATCTAAAAAGAAAGGGAACACACCAAAAAAGCACTGCTTTGACACTGGGGCCACCAGTTTGCAAAACTGAGGCCGAGAACTTGCTATACCAGGATTGAGCTACCGTGAAAATGTGTGTGGCTTCTGCCAAGTTTAGGCTTTATACATTACGATTTGAGCGTGGAAGTGTTCGTATGCAACATTTTTATTGTATCACTGTTTATTCAAGAGACCCTTAAGAGGGCATCAGCACAGTTCCTCTCCGTCAGCCTTATTATCTTTGTTTTAAAGGACGGAACCATGGTCCAGACAAAATAGACTTTCCATCTGGCGGAACAACAGCCGTTACGGGACAGGACACTTCACCCCACAAGTCTCAGCTGAGGGAGGGGCAGTGTGACAGGCAATCTCAGCCATTACCCGGTGAGAACGTCACCTGGATGGATGGACTGGGGGAGAGAGCATCTGTGATAGATAGATAGATAGATAGATAGATAGATAGATAGATAGATAGATAGATAGATAGATAGATAGATAGATAGATAGATAGATGATAGATACTTTATTAATCCCAAGGGAAAAACCCATATACCAAAAGCAGCAGCATACTGAAAAAAAAACAATATTATATTGGGGGGATGGGAAAACCAAAAAGGGACGAGACAGGCTAAGCCCCGGGAGCATTTCTAAATAGAACCACACAGAAGATAAGTGGGATCATGGAAAGAGGCCCCGTACACAACTCGGGGGAAGATGAATCGGGGGACACGGGAAAGAGGAAGGATTTTAGAAACAGTTGAAATATAGCCAGGGGTTGTTCGTAACTGATAGTTGACAAGGTGTTTGCTGGGCCACAACAGCAGGAAGGTGGGTTTTTCTGAATGTACAGCTGTGGATCATTGAATTTTTAATATTTTCCTTTTTTAACCCTGGGTGTGCCCCAAGGTGTCTCGCCTTTTATTTTGGTTCCCACTTTATTCGTGTTATCACAAAGTTAGAAAAAGGAGGGCAGCTGAGTCCAGTATCCCCCCCTTAAAAGTTTTCTTCTTCATTTTCTATTATTTTAATTATTATTATTATTATTATTTTATTATTATTATTAAGCTGTAAACTTTAAAGATCATAAAAGTACTGAAGGTCATAATAAAAACTACAAAACCTTTTCCCCAATGATTGAGAGTTTTCCAGGCGGGATCGTGATGCCCCCCAAACCCCAAAAAAATTTTAAAACCAGCGGGGAGGAGTGAAACTCCTCATAATTTTCTTCTCATGCCCTTTACTCTGTAGGGGACAAACTTTATCCTATTTTGGGACATTTAGTCCCAAAAACCCAATTGTAATTTGAGATGCTTGATAAATATGGAAGAAAGAAGATCATAAAAAAACTAAACATTAGATCAGAGTAAACCCATCATAAACAGTACATATCAGAAAATAAAGGGGAGAAGTTGCTTCTCATATTTCCAAAATGACACGATTAAAAATCCAATAGAATATCAACTCCAATGAACGCCTTCCCCCGAGGCCCTGAAAGAAGTTTTCACGTTGATCTACAGAGAAAGTTCCTGAAGTTGAAAAATGAAAATTTTTTTTTCTTTTTCTTCACTTTCCTAAGTGCTGTTTGACCCTTTTAACGCAATGAATGCTTCTTTTAAAGTTTTTGGCCGGGGCCAATTAGATGTTACATCCCCTTTTTCAGTGCTTTTTCTTTTCCCTTTACCAAACCGGAATTTTAAATTTCAGAGGCTCTGAGTTAATTTCAGCTTCATCGCGATTTTGAACTTGAACCTATAACTCATGGAATTCCCTTTCCTTTTCCCCGGGTAAATTCATTTTTGTTTTAAAATTTTGGTAAACTTTTCCCGGAGCTTAAAAACCCACCCAAATTAGGATATTTTTGTTTGTTTGTTTCTTTTTTCCCCTGTCATCCTCAGTAATGGGCCATGTTTTTTTTTTTTATCTCCCCGCCACTTAAGTCCCCCTTTTAAAACCCCGAGAAACCCCTCCATTACTTGAACCCTAAAGGGTCACAAGACCTTCCAAATGCTTTTTTGGTCTTACTGTTTCCCCAAAGCATCAGTCTAGTGGCCATTCACCTGTGTGCATTTGGGGCGCCCCATGGTGGTCAGCATCGATTATGAAAAATAAAGGGATTACAGGTTTTAAAAACACATCTGTGGTAACCCAATTGACCACCAAAGTGAAGTTTTTACGGGCCCACAGCAGAGATGAATAAACATTTCACTGATGCTTAAATTTTAAATGAAGACCCAAAGAAGTGTTTCTTGTGGTCTTTACATAAAAAGTAAATGAGTAGGTAAAATTTTGGCAAACCAAAAACTGAATTTTTAAACCAGAAAGGTCCGCAGAAAAATTTGGGACAATTTTAACAGTTCTGCCCTTTCTTTTTTTTTTCCCAGATGTTGGGAAAAATAATTTAAAAAAACACAAGCACCCGGAACAAAAAAAAGACAACTTCCCCCCAAACGCAGGCCCTGATCTTTCACTGTGCAGACCTTCAAAGATGATGCTGCTTACCCCAAAAGAGAAACAACCAGAATTGAAAGTTTCCCACGGGTGAGGGCAAAAAAGCAGGGCAAATTTACCCCAAAAAACCCCAATTGTTGAAAATGACCTTAAAGGCAAAAAACACTGAAACAGATTGAAGAATTAAAAGGGATGGTCAGTTTGATGCCCCTTTAAAGGACCTGGGAACTCATCTCCACTTAGATACAGCACTGCTTCACAAAAGAATGAAGGTACTGAGCTGGAACCCGAAGGCCCCTTTGAGCTCAGAACCATTATTCTGTACCTCCCCCCTTAGAATCACACCCTCGGGAAAACAATTAAGAAAATCAACTAAAAAGAGAAGTTAAAAAAACAGAAAGAGAAAAAGGACAAAAAAAAACTATGGGGAAAAATGGGGTCCCAGGGTCGGGTGGGGTTTTATCGGAGGTTCATTACTCAAAGCTTGTGGTCTTCCAACCCCTTTTGCTGAAGGATGAGACAGGGACAGACTGGCTGTGATTTGGCCCGTCCAGCTAGAGTCCCCCAAAGTCTTTAAGACAGATTCAGGCCCCGGGCCGGGGCTTTAAAATCCCAGTTTAAAAAGCGGAAAAAAAAAGCAGACAGTGTTGTCCTGAGCATTGATGGTGTAGATTTACTGTGCACATCAGTTGCCAATCCCCAACCCGGGGAAAGGTTTGGGCAAAAAATGGGTTAGGGGGGTATTGTCACAGTTCAACCTTATGAGAAAGAACCATGTAGAGGGCAAAGGGGCCTCCACCACGGGGAAAGTTCTCTTACTAACCCCCAAAAATGACGACATAGAACTGTACTCACCTTTGGGACATCATCCAAAAGGGGCTTGGTGTCGAAACTGTTCACCCAAGTTTAATCGAATTTCTAAGTAGAATCAAAACCCGGGCTAAAGCCCAAATTTTGTCATTTTTGGGTCGGGGCCTGTGAAAAAGGGCTAAACCGTTCAGGAAAATTTTACAATCCTTCTTTTAAACCCCAACACAAACATCAAAGGGAGGTTAGCTGACGGGGTGAGGGGCCAGGTGGTTAGAATTTAAAGAAAAAATGTTTGCCTGAAAACCCAAAAAAAATTTTAAAAAACGGAGAACATCCAGAAATTTAATGTGGATTTTGGTGTTTAAAAATATATACTAAAATTTAAATTTAAACTTTATCAGACACCCTGGGACAGTGCATCTGGTCAGTCAGTGTTTTCATATTGTCACATTGTGATTTTTCACCTCTGGGCTCCTGTCTCACATTAACTTTTACACCCTCAGTGTCTCCTCAGATGCCCTCTGTCATTTAAAGGTTTCTCTTTAAATCTCCTCCTCCTCCTCCTCCTCCCTGGAGCACAGTCAAACTTTCCCCTTTCGTTTTTTCCCACAAGTCATTCCTGTTTGTCTGACTGATTCTCTGCCTGCCTCCTCAGATAACGATGGCCAGCCCCGGCTGGGGGGATTCAAGAAGACACCTGCTCTGTGTGTTTTGGACATCCTGACTGCCCCCGTCTCCATCCCATGTGGTTCCAAAAAGTTTCGGTCTGAAGTGCCCCCACTGACTGCTGGGATAGAGCCAAGAGTTCGCTGCCCCGGGCAGAGAAATCTTCAAACTAGGCCCCAAAAAGGGCCAAAAAAACACTGTGCTGAATGAAATCATAGAAAAACTAAAAAAGCCAAAAATTCCAGTTTTTCCCAAATCCCCAGAATTTGCTGGCCCTGGAGATGGGGTACCCTGTACTGGGAAGAAGTTCAAAGCGTGAAGTCCGGGTTTAAGCTGCATGATCTCCTTCTGTCAGCCCCACCTGCAGAATCAAAATGAGGAAGGGTTTGGGAAGGCCCAAAAGTTGGTTGATCCTGAGGGAAATCTGAGGTGGAAAACCCCGGAAAAAACATCGGGAGAAGTTAAAATTTTTTGAAAACCCGATGTTTCGTGTATCTGAAAATTTTGGTGTGGTGACTGAACAAAAAAAGTCATGAAATAGTGGAGCGGGAGAGGGAAAAAGAAAAGAAAAAAAGGGGGTGAGTGGATTTGGTGTTTAATTGAAAAAAATTTAAAAATAACAAGATTTAAAGGGTTTTTGTAAAAAAAAGGAACAGAGAAATTCTTCTCCCATCTTATAAACCTGATTTCCCAAGGACATGGGAGTAGGGATGAAGCCTATCCTGGGAAACCTTGAGCAGGGCTGAAACAGTCCAGGATGGGAACCGGGCCCCCTTTAAAAAGAGGGGGAGGATTTCTTATTAGGGTTGAGTATTTGTCTGCTTTTAATCAGTTTGTCTTTGAGTGTCTAATGCTGTGGGGGGAAAAAACCACAGAAACTACAGAACAGGCCCCGGGGAGGGTGAGGGCATGGGGCTACCTCCAGAAATATTTTGACATTCCAGTCCCCTTAATGTGAAATTTAAAAGTAGGATTGACAAAAGGGTTTGGTTTGGGAAGTAAACCAGGCAGTGTCTTTAAAAAACGTTTTCAAATTTCGGCCTTTAAAATGAAGGGAGACAATCCGGGGTGCCCAACATACACAGGAAAGTGTGTTTAGCTGTTTTATTTCCATTGTTTTCGGCTTTTTAATAATTTGAGGTGCATGTGGCGGGATCTCAGGTTTTTAAGAGACCCCCAAAACCCAGACGATACTGACTCACAGAACCAAGTCTAAGTTTCCCCAAATATTTCAGTTTTAGCATTGCTTTTAGATATTCTCATTGTAATTTAAAAATAATCGCACTTAATTAGTGATTATTTGTGATCATTAAGTAGTAAAAAAAGATATTTTGAAGGTTAACACCCGGGTTATACCAGTTGATGTCTGATTGTCGGGATGAATTTTGACCTTCACCAGTGGGGATAAAAGTTCACCAACCCCCGGGCATTTAAAAATTTGTAAAGGGATGCCCGTTGACCATCAATCCCAAAGGTGTCCAGCTCCAGTCCATGAGAAACCACGGTGACTGCAGAGTTTCATTTCACTCTTTTTCTAAATCAGTTACCATTTTTGTGTTTGCTAATTAACTTCTTTTGTTTTTCTTTAAAAAATTTGACTTGAAATTTAAGACCAGCCCCCTCAATTAGAAGAAAAAACATAAGGGGAACAAAATCCCAACACAAACCAGCCCCCTGTGTCCACAATATAATATCTGAACATAAAAAAAATTTTTAAGGTTCCATAAAAGGGGATCTGCTCAGGTCCACAAAACATTTGGGTTTTTAAGAACAAAAAAAAACCAACATTTTGGGGGAAATGTCTGCTTTTACAGAAGAGGGGTGCAACCCTGGTTTTAAATCCGGGTTTTTTAATTAACAACAAGAATTGACTTTCAAATTAAGAAACGGGCTGGAGTTTGTGGTTTGAGTTTGCTGTTGGCCCCTCATTTCATATCTCATTTGTGTTTGAATGTCAAAAAATTCAGAGGAACAAACCCCCAAAAAAACAAGCAATAAAAAAATGAGTGTTAAGTAAATTAACAGCAGAAATTGGTGACTGGGAAAAGGGGCAGAAAGGGAAAAAAACTGCCAGTGCAGTTTCCCCAGGATCGGTTGTCCCCCTGTGATCTGTGCCAACATTAAAAAACCCTTTTCATTTTTGGAGATTTTTTAATGTGCCCAGGTTTGTGTCATGATTAGTTCAGATAAGTGCCGGACCCTCGCCCATTTAATGTTTATATGTTAAAAGGAGGATTTTGAAATTGCCCTAAATTTTAACCGGAGCCGGGTGAGAATTTAAGAACTGGAGTTATGGGTTCGGATTTTTTTTTGTTCTTGTAATAATTTTGTGGCAGATTTTGGATTAACTGAGGTTTAAGGGGAAAGGGGTTTGAACACCCATAACCCCTTACTTGAGTGGGTTAATCCTACTAGAAAAAAAATGCGGGAATTTAAATTTTCCCAGAATTCTGTTTTTTTTAAAAAAATGCTTTTTTTCCCCAACTTTTTAAAAATGGAAGAAACACTTTTTTGGGACAATTTTGTAACGGGGCTTTAAATGACATGCTAGAATAAATATGACAGTGCAGGCTTTTGGGAAACCTTGATAAGTAACTGGGAATTGATCCTTTTAAACCCTTTGAAAGACCAGGGAAACAAAAAAATTTTTAAAAAATCCAGCCTTGAATGAATAATGTTTCCGGGGAAATTTTGTTGAAAAAAATTAGATCAATAAAATCAAAGGTTTTTCCCTTTTTTCTATGGGAAAGGGGAAAAAAAAGCGGGTGAAAACCGGGGAGATGGCCGATCCATGACTGGCTGGGACCCCTTTGTTAAAAAAGTTTGGGGAACAGCCATGACTTTTCCCAAAACCCCCCTGACGCTGGGATGCCCGCCCCCGGGGGCTGCAGCAGTCCCTTTGGGTTCCGGGGCCCCCGGGGGAGTTGTGGGTTTGGAGCACCCCTTGTTAGCCCCGAGGCGCCTTTGGGGGCAGCTGGAACCCTGACCCCTTTTTGTGGGCAGCTTTTTTCATCACCCTAGAAGTGCAGCGGGAATTGGGAAAAATAAACACCTGGAGATTTTGGGAAAAATCCATTGGGGCCAAAAGAACCCACCAGTACTGGGAGGTAGAGTCGGGAGGGGGGAGGATGAGGTTGCCTGAGAAGAGTGGTGGAGGAAGAAAAGAGTGCTGTGTTGTGCCTGTATTGGGGAAAATTTTTGCCCCCGGGTTTAAAGAAAAAAAAAAATTTTATTTTTTTTAAACACAAGCCTCAAGTTTTTATTTTTGTTTTTTGGACGGGCCCCCTAAAAACCCCCTTTTGTTAAAATAAAGTTTTATGCTTTTCATTGTTGCCCTTTTGTCTGTATATATTTTTAGACCCGCAGTACTTTTTCCCTTGTTATCCTTATGTTATTAGATGTTACATTTTTTCATTGAGATTCTTTTCCCCAGGTGCTCCTTTAGGGTTTTGGGGGTTCTTTTTTGTGTAAAATTGGTATTCTTTCAGTGCCCGGATTCCTCCTTTAAATCCAAAGAAGGATGTTAGGTGAGTTGGGGTTGCTAAATTACCCCCTTTTCAGTGTGTGTGTGTGTGTGTGTGTGTGTGTGTGTGTTTTCCCGGATGGACTGGCCCCCTTGTCCAGGTGTTGCCCCCTTTTTTGGCCTGAATATTACTGGGATAGATACCATCCCCCACCACCTTCCCTGGATAAGAGGTTAAGAAAAGGGATGTTTGATCATTTAGTGCAAACCCCTTTTGTTTGGGTTTTTTTGGGATGATAAATTTTTCTAAAAAGGTCTGAAACAAAGACATAGAAAGTAAAAAAGTGTTTTGGGGGTGGACCTTTGACAATTTATGAGCCATAAACTGAGCAGATCTTTCATACTTTTGTCCTGGCTGGAAAGTGGAAGAGCCCCGATTTACTGTTTGGAAGTTACTTAATTTAAAAATTTTTTAAATTCGGGCATTCTAAAAGCCCAGAGTTTTATTATTTTTGTTTAAAGAAGATCTTGACAGAGGAGTTAGATGAGGATATTTGGGGGGTTTTATTGTGTAAATTTAGGTTTGGTTTTTCATTTTCACATGTGGATTCTGCAGTTGAGAAGTTTTTTTGTGTTAATAAAATTATTTTCAGTATTTAAAGTTTAAAAATGTGAAACAGACGGGGTGGGGGTGTAGATTAAACCAATGTTGTTGGGGATTGTTTTTAAATTTCCCTTCCCCATCCCCCTTTTGGAAGCTGTAAAATGCTAAAAGGTATTAGAAGGGAAAGGTTTAAAAAAAAAGCTTGTTTCTTTCTTTTAAAATGATATGGTGCTCGGTATTCAGACCGGTCAGGGGTTTTAATTTTATTGAGTGAATATCATGACAGTCTATTGAATAAGAGTGATCTCCACTCTGTAAATTTCCCTCCCCACATGCCAAACCAAACCTGATCGTTTTTGTGTGATTGTTTTTGAAGATTTTTTTCCCTTATGAAAACATGAGACGGCCCCATCACTAAAAAACACATGAGGAAAAACAACAAAAAAATAAAAAAAATATAATTTATAGTGCAGAGGGACCATTAAATTTACCTTCTTACTGAACTGATCAAAAAACACCCCTTTTTAGTGGTTTCACTTATCTCTTATCAACTGACTCAAAAAAATGAAAAAAACACATCACAATGTTCTAAATTAAGTCTAATTTTGGGTTATCGGGATGATGTTGTTGGTCCTACCATTGCTGCCACTCATGTCCTTTGCCCCTCCTGGGTTCTAAAATCCCATATTTTCTACATTAAGTGTCCCTTAAAACCCTTTGTATTCATTTTTTACCTTTTTCAACCCTAAACTCCATCTTCACCCTTACTGGTAAGTTAAACTTTTTTTTTTAATCTTGTGTTGTTATTCATATTTATTATCAAATCTTGGATCCCCTCGAGTCAATGTAAAGGGGAAAGGGGAAAAAAAGGGGTTTCCCAAACAAAATGCAAAAAAAAAATGTGTTGAAAAAAATTTCAGGTTGCAAAAAAGAGAACAAGAACTAAAAATAAAAAGTAAAGGGATAAGACCATGTGTGTCACCTTGGGGTGTCCAAACAGAAACATTTGGGGGAAAAACAGGGGGAAAATCAGGAGGAGTTTTAAAGGAGAGAGAAAAAAATGAAGGAGATGAGAAATGTGGGGGGTGCAGATAAAAATTTAAGTTGAATTAAGAAAATTTAAAATTTTGGGGACATGAGAAATAAATGAAAACTAGAAAACCCAGCAAAGCTTCATTTGGGATGACGGGTGGGGAGCAAAAGAAGGACAGAAGACATTTTTTTTTATCATCCAGGGTATTTCACAGTAAAAAAGGCTTCATGTTATTTCATTGCAGATTCAGACAGTAGGACCCCAAATTAGTGAAACCTGAACTCCCCCGCCAAAACCCCATGCTGACCGGCCACTAACACTTTTTTTTTAAATGTGTTGCTTAGTATTTTATTTATTAAGGGATAGAAAAAAATAGATACATGTTAATCTTACAGGTATGTGTTGCACCTTTTTATCCCCCCTCAGTCTTCCGGGACTGCCACAAAAAAAACAGATTTTTGGGAGATGATCACTTTGTCGCCCCTCACCTTTTTTTTTTAAGTTTGTCCCCCGATCTGGCACCGTAGAAAAAAAATGACAATGAAAAGCTGTCAGCCTGGAAGGTAAAACACCCTCATGAGTTCTGAACAAACCTTCATCTCTTTTCCCCCTAATATTTGAATCCCCAACTATCACAAAACTTCCCCTTTCAGCAGACTAGTAGGGAGGTCAATTTTTAGGGTTTTTCTTTCCCTTTCCCGGTATCTCAGGAATAACTGAGTCAACCCCCAAAAGCAATACAAGGTCTTAAAAACAGGTGGGACATCTCCAGCTTTGTGGTTAAATGAGCTTAGAAGTGTGTACTGCTTCCCCTTACACTTACATCGGGACTGTGACCTACCTGTCACTGCTCTAGCCATGTTTTCCAGGCCCCCTTTGGAGGCACACTAACCCCCCCCTACAAAAACCGGGTGACCCATTAAAAATATAAGCCATAGAGCAAAGGCATCAGTAATAATAAAAGTTAAAAGTGAACCAGAAAAAACTCAGCCCTGAGTTTGACTTTGGGAAAAAAGGGGGAAAAACAAGCCGATTTCCCGGAAGTAAATTTAAATCGAATTCTTTTTACCAACCTCAACACACTTTTTTAAATTCCATTTATGTCTGATATTGTCATCAACGGGGAGCACCCAAACCAGAACCAAACCAAACCAGAAAAAAACTACCCCAAAATTTTTTTTGGTCCTAAAGACTTAATTTTTCCCACCATTCCCTTCTATCAAAAGGGGGCTTTTGTTTAAAATTTCCCCAAATCTTCATCTTCATCATCATCTTGTTTTTTTCTCTTTTAATTCCAGTCCTTTTCCCCAATTTGGCTGGGCTGGAGAAAAATTTTACTAAGAGACCCAGTGGTACTTCCAGTACATAAGAAAAAACACGAGAGACTCCATTCTGTGTTAGAGTCCTAAAGGATTATTGAACTGTCCCTCAGTAGGTCCTTCTAATATTTTTAAAAGGCCCTTTAAAGGGGCTGACTGTTCAGATGTCATACCCCTTTTCCCCTTTGCGGGACCCCCCACCAGAATATTGGGATGAACATGTTGTCCCTAATAATTTTTGACTGCCCTCCCATTATTCTAGTCTGTTTTTTTGTGAGGACCACCAAAACATCTTGACCAGGATGCCAGTAATCCAAACTATTTTTTAAACATTAAAATGCCCACAAAGTTTTTTTCAGGACTGGAAATTTCCCTTATTATGTGACTCAATTCAATGTTTTTTCTTTATTCAATCAGATATCGGGAAAGAGAGGAAAAGGAAAAGGGAAAAAAGCTTCATTGATCTGATCCACTGCATTGAAGAACCCTTCAGAAGAACTTTTTTGGGAGAGGATGAGAGAACAAGAGAAGAGAAAATAGAGAAAGCTGAAAGAGTAAATGGAAAAACCCAGAAAAGGGAGATTGAGGAGCGGGAAGAAGAGAGACACTGACCGGAAGGAGCTTTTGACAACAAGGATCACGCCCATTTCATGCAGGTGGGGGAACCCCCTTACGGGAAAACCCTTTTAGTCAGATTGGGATGTGGGGACCTGAAAAATTTTAAAAGGAAATTAAAAAAGATCTGAGGAGTTTTTAAAAATAAAGGGATGGGCCATTAAAAAACAACAAAAAAATGTCTTTTCATATTCCTTTTAATAATGTAAAAAATGTAAAAAAATTTGTCTGAGTTCTGTTTTTAAAACCCTGCCATATCCCCTAATATTTCTATCCAAAAAACTCATAAGATTCAAATCCTTCAACCCAAGGTCCAGTCTCTTCCTCATCTTTCTTTGTGTTTTGTTCTTTCCCTTAATAGGGAGACCAGCACTGCACACAATTTTCCCCTTGAACGGGACTCACAAGTGTGTTCTTCAGGGATGGGGGATTCTTTTTTATTTATACCACACATCATGGACACTATAAACCCAGCTTCTCACTAGCCTTCACTAATCTCTACTAGCTGGGGGATGGTGAAAAAAAGTACACAAAGGGGCCAAAAGTCTTCACAAAGTTACACCTTTTTAGGAGACCTTCCATTGTGTAATTATACTGAGGAGCTTCACTTCATGTATATTTATTTACATTTAATTGAATTGATTTCACCTCAAAACCCCCTAAAAAAGCCCAATGTCTTGCCCTTTTTTGTAAGTCAGTTTTTTTTGACCGGGGTCTTGTCCCTCAGTCCCCTTTTTCTACAGTCTGATTATTTCCTTTTATGGTGCCCCGCATGAACATTATTGAAAGTCGGGCGATCTGTTATGTCTCACTACACGGGAAATACTCTGTCATTAATAACCAAAAATGAATGAGGGGGTGATCTCCACTTTTCAATCCGGGTTGACTGCCCATCACATGCGGCGCGGGAAAAATTTTAACGTAGTTTACTGGTTTGTTTTCCCGTCTCTGTTGTGTCATCCTTGATGTGAACCCTGTTCCATGGGGGAAGTATAAAAAAACTGGAAGGAAAAAAACAGACGCCATGCTACTGCAATATTGAAGCCCTTTTTGTACAGTATAGTAAATTTGTAATTTCTGGGATATTCCATGGGGGATAGATACCAAACCAATATTTAAAAATAAGCAGCATGAAAAAGGAAAAAGAAAAAAAAGAGAAAAAAAAAACACAAAGTTTACGAGAACGTAAACACAAACTATCTAAGACCAGAGAGAAGATCGCCTCATTTGGGGATCGGGGGTCCTCTTTTTTTGGAAGTGGCCACCTTAAAAGAATTTCCCAAAGTAATTTTTCCTGAGCTGAGGTGGTACAGCAAAAAAACAATCCAAACACAGGAACCCCCAAAAAAACTTGTTTCCTTTGATCACCTTATTTTTCCCAACACAACGGGGGAAAAATTGGGGAAGGGCCCTTTTACCCCCCCCTCAAAAAATTTTCCCTGCTGATAACCCCAAATCGATTTCTGGGGACGCCCAAGAAGCAGACCCAAATTGTAATTTTTATTAACTTTTGCAACCAAAAAAACCTACAGAAAAAATCAACAGAAGTGTGTTTATTATTTCGGTTCTGACTGAATGAATGTAAAAACACACAAAACACACACCCCCAATGTATAAAAAACCCCTTTTGATAGGGAAAATTTTTTGGGGCTTCCAAGACTGTCCACATTCAGCAACATGTCATTTAAATGATTTTTTTTTATTCAGTTTTTTTCCCTTTAAAAAAAAGTACATTTTGTTTCGGCCAATAACCTTTTTTGGAAAGTGTTTATTTAATTTTCCCATATCTTTTTTTTTTTAAATTTATTGATTTTTTTTAAAAAATCCAGTAGCCCCCCCATAATTGCGTAAGTTTAACAAAATGAAGTTCAAAACAAATAAACCCCCCACCCATGACAAAAGAGAGTTTTAAGGCCCAAACCCCAATAAAACTTTACTAGAAAAAATAAATAAATAAATGTTTAAAAGAGGAGACGGGAACCACTTCCTCAATTTAAATGCTTTGGTTCAAAAAATGTTATCGAAGACCCCGCCATTTTTTGAAACAATTTTTTATAAAGACCCTCTATGGAAAAATTAAATTTTTTTTTCCCAATTTCAAATAATATAAAAACATCAGTTACCTACGGGATTTAAAAAAGGGGAGAGTTAGGAGTCTTCCAGTTGGGGCAGGATAAGTTATCGGTTAATAGTGAAGTGGCAAACAATTTTTTTTGTCCTTCATTTTGCTTTCCCCAGACCCCACCAAACACCCCCCAAGTGTTGGGGGGATTATCCCCGGGCTTTTTCCCAAAAGGGGAAATTTAAAGATTTTGGTCCAAAATGATGTTAATATGATGCGGGCCCAAAATATGTGACCTGGGAGGCGGGGAGCCCGGCAATGTTTTGAGGTTGCCCTTCCCGGAAACTTTTTGGACAAAAACAAGAGAAAAAGTTTTCCAGACTTTAAAAAACCCGCGTACGCTTGAGAGGGGCGGGGTTTTGGATTATCGGCAGAGGTGAAGATAAAAGCTTTCTATTTTAAAAAAATGCTTTCACATTGGTTCAATTCGGGAGGGGGAAGCTCAACTGGATTGTTAGTAAATTAGTAAAATTTTGTACTTATTGGGTACAAAGCAAGGAATTTTCAAGAGCTGCAGGTTTTTATTTCTATTGCTGACCGCCTGTGTGTGTTTGTCTTTTTTGTGTCCACGCCCAGGTTTTTATTGATTGAAAATTTTTCCCCATAAAAAAATTTAAAAAAGTTAGGTAGAGTCATGCCACCATCTGCCTTAGTTTTTCGAGGGTCGCTTTTTTGAATAAGTGGATGTTTTAATTCCAAAAAAAAATGGGGTTTAAATGGTCGAGTCTAATTTCAAAAAAAAAATGTTTTTTATTGAAGTATATTTGGAATGTTATGAAAAAAAAAGAGAATTTTAGGAAGGATATTCTTTCCAACCCAACATTAATTCTTTTTTGGGAAAGTAAAGGGAAGGGTTGACAAATCGGCAAGTTTTCCCCTTAATTCTTTCCAGGGCAGACAGCAACATTTTGTTAATAAAGAGTTTTTATTTTTTTTTTTGTGATGTTAACCCCCGGATTTAATCTGATCTGTGATGAAAAAAGGGGAAGGTGTCCAATCTAATATTGTGTGCTTGAGAATTCACTGGAAAGAGCACACTTTTAGTCAAATTAATTCTGAGACCAGAGATCTTTTGAAATTCTGTAAGTGCTGTTAGGACTGCAGACACAGTATTCTGTTGATCTTATATATCTACAGTACCATATCATCTGCAGAGAAATATTTGGTTCAAGTCCTTCTCAGATAATCCCCTTTATCTCATAAGCGTTTTGACAGTGAACTGCCAGTGGCTCAATGGCGATTGCAAAGAGCAGTGGTGACAGGGGGCATCTTGTCTGGTACCACACTGTAGTTTAAAGGAGTCTGAATTCATGTTGTTAATACAAACTGAACATTCTGGACTGGTATACAGTAGTTTGATCCATGCACAAATGTTTGGGACAAACCTAAATTTCCATTCAATCATGTCAAATGCTTTTTCTGTATCCAATGATAATAATATCTCTGGGATGTTAGATTTTGTGGGTGAGTATATTACATTAAACAGGCGTCGGAGATTGGAAGCTAAGTGTCGGCCTTCAATATATCCAGTTTGGTCTTGTGATATTACTGAAGGCAGCACTTTCTCCATCCTTCTAGCTAGGACTTTGGAGAGTATCATCACATTCCACATCTTATTTTGAAAATATTTGAACTTCACAGTCACAAAACAATTTGGCTTTTATTCAAAAATAAAAACAAATGTAAAGAAATCGCTTAGATGACATGTCGCTGTGAATGTGTAAAGACTGTGAAGTCCAAATATCAGTCGGTACAAAATAAGATGTTTGCACTCATATGTGTGATAACGTGTTTCATTTTCAAACGGACATATCTGATGTAATAAAAATGTGCATTTGATCTGAGTCTGTAACAGTCTGTGTAAATGTATGGTTCTTGTAAATTAAGCTCAATAAAGACAAATTGTTTAATGGTTGATGTCACAGAAGTGTGATTGTCTAAAATAAAAACTCACATTCAAGCAGTTATATTTGATATAATAAAGACATACATTTGCTTTGTGTCTACAAGACGTAACATTTCTTGTTTTGTCGTACATTTACACAGATTGTTGTATCATGGAGCACACATGAACTGTCTGCATTTCAAATACTGATATATCATTGCTAACATATCTCCTCTCAACTCTTTGCCATAGAAATTTTCAAAGCAGACTTGTGCTGTAAGTTAGAGAATTTGAGCTGGTGGTGTTACACAGAGAGTGTAAGAGTCAGGAGGGGCAAACGGCTGTCTGAACGAGGCATGGGTCAAGTGGAGGTTCAGCGCTGCTAACTGACACAGTTACAAAACAAAGGTGTAGTACGAGGGTGTTGTACCGTGTTGGTCATTATGGATGTAGTGAGAAGTCAAGTGGAATGACACCTTTTATTGGCTAAATAAAAAGATTATAATATGCAGGCTTTCATGGCAACTCAGGCCCCTTCTTCAGGTGAGATGTAATCGAAACAAAGGTGGTTATCGGTGGGCAGTTGCTGTGACAATAAGAGCATAGGAGTTTCTTCATGCATGTTTTGGGGGAAGTAGGCTTTACAGGGTGATGTTAAAGATTTTGTTCTTGATCCTCTCTGAAATCTCATCCCCTCTTCTCTTCTGATGCAGACTTTCTCATCTCACTGTGTCCTTCCTGCTGATGGAGACTCGCTCAGCTTCACTGTCACTGCTGATTTTCTTCTGAGGACCTGAGAAATGAGCTGTCATGTCTGAAAAAGAGTTTGGAGAAGATCAGCCAGTGGGACATCAAGACATCGACTTGCCAGGTACAGTGTCTGTTCACGTTGTTGTGAAAGGCCACTCAATGTCCTCTTATTGTCCTCCTTAGAAGGACCAGAGTGACGACAAGAGGACATTGAGTGGTGAGACATGAAGAAGGCCTGCTCTTTGACATTTATTTTGATATCGAGAATGTTTTATTATACACTATGTAGCTGCGTTTATTCAGAATTACTAAGGTTCTGCAGCTTTAGTTTGCTTCATGGGATTCAACGATAGCTTGACACGTTGAAATGATTCCACAGAAAAATATCTTAATTTCTAAAAGCTTTAGTAAAAATTCAAAGTAAAACAGTTCACAAAAAAATAGAGAAATAATTGATTCAGCAAAGAAAAGAAAAGATTAAGAAAAGTCCTTTTTAAAGCTTCTATATCTTATTTGTTTCTTGAAGTTATCTCACTTGTAAACTGCTAAATGAGTCTACCAGGCCATGCTAGCAATGAGACAAACTCCAAACACACACTGACTCAATTAACACACATTATTATTTATATAGCAAGAAAGTTCAATCTCATATTAACTTACATGGCGTGAAAGACTACACCATATTCTATGTAGAAGCTAATGTTCTGTAGAGATCACACAAACACTAATATG